>NC_060281.1:82368159-82501048 GCF_021613505.1 Equus quagga
TCTCAGCCCAGACCCGCCCTGTGGGAGGAGCCCTGGGCCCCCAGCTCGGGACCAGGTCTCTGCTTCCCTCAGCGCTTCTGCTCAGAGCCCTGGAATTCAGCCAGACCCAGGCGGAGAGCCACGGTTGGCACAGAGCCCTGACTGCTTGTAGCCCTTGAAGCGAGAGTTACTGAACCTCTTGGGATGTGTAAAATGGGCGTAACAGTGGTTTCTGACTCATGGGTTTAACGAGATCATTCATGGAAACGTGTGAGTGCTGACAAGAGGTGATGTTATGAAGGTCTTCATTAACGAGTGCAGTCTTACAGAGCTCAGTCTACGAACTCAGCCAGGCATAAAGGGGTACCTAATTTTTTTCCCATAACTAAACTCAGTTTTGTTTAAGTTCCTGTTTTATATCAGATTCCTCAGAAATAGATCCTAAAGTGAGGACGTGAGGAAAAGTGACTTATGAGGAAGTGGTCCAGGGAAAATCTGATCAGGGAGCAGGCAAGTGAGACGCCAAGGGAAGGAGTCAAGCCAGGTCCCACAGAGGGCACCCTTGACTCTGTCCTGCAGGGCACTGGGGACAGTGATGGCCACACATCAGAGTTCTGGAAGGGGGCCCCGGAAGCCGACGAATTTGCATCTCCCCCTCCCTGCACCCGTCAGGCATCAGTTAAGGGCTGTCCTAGGGGTGTGAATACGCAGGCACCTTGGGTTCTCTGGGTGGGCAGGCCAAGGGGGTTCTGGAAACCTGAGGGCAGCCCTGCCACACGGAGATGCACGTGCTGGCCATAGGGTGCAGAGCACATGGGGAGACTGTGTGCCTGGAAATGACAGAGGGTCTGAGGATGGAGGCGGGGCACCATAGCATTGGCTACAGACCCCATCGTGCCTCAGAGCAGAAACCTAGTCTCGGTCTAACTGGGGTGACCCTGGGGGCATACCTAGTGCCAAAAAAGGGCAGTGAGCTGGGGATCAGGTCCTTCCTTTCTAGTCTATTCCATCTGGCAACAGTCGAAACATCCTGACCTGTCTGCTCTTCATGCATCTGCCCATCTAGGTCATTGCTGAATGAGTCTGAATTTCCAAGAGGTCCTTTCGGGTCCCCTGTGTGTGCTGTCGGAGCCCTCTGCTGCTTCCTCAGCACTCTGGGGTTTAGGAAACTCCGTCTCCAGGACTCCCATCAGCCCCTGGACCCCTATTCTGCTCCCGTGCTGTGCTGTGGCCCAGGGCTCTCAGGAAGCAGGTCTCCTGCTAAGGGATCAGACCATCCCACCCTGGGCGCTGAGAACTCCAAGGTCTTCCCGTCTCCCCTCCCGCGGTGACACCAAAGGAGGGGCTGCAGCAGGAGCCTCTGCTCTCAGATGTCCCCACCTACCCGGGGCTGCTTCCCTGCTCTGCAGAACTGGCCTGGGGGTCAGGTGGGTGAGGAGCGGGTTCTTTCTGCTGCTGGCTGAGCACTCTGGTTCTTAGTCTCTGCTTCCTGCATTCCAGGAGGCTTTTCTGAGAATAAGATATCTAGTTCTCACTAAACATTCTTCCCAATACTTCATTGGCAGCGCAAGAGTGCTTCTCAACTTCAGTGACTGTCAGAATCACCCGGGACATTAATCAAACCGCAGCTGTGTGCAGGTCAGGTCCCCAGAGACTCCGATTCAGGAGAGAGACTCCATAACTCACGAGCCAAGGACCTGCCTGCTTTATTCCGTCTCGTCTTCTGTGTCAGCTCTTCCTTAGACAGAGATGCCTGGCCAGCCACCTGCTGCCTGACTGGGGGAAGGGATGAGGCATCAGGAGACACAGTGTGGAAACAACTCCAGGCAGCGTCCAGAACAGAGCGCTCCTGCACAAGGCTTCATCCTGCCTGGGAGCCCTTGTACCAAATGACCATAAATTCTCTGATCGTTTAGTCTCTCAGCGCCTCCTTGCTTCCATTGATGTGTCCTCACTATGCAGACACCCACGGTGGTTTGTGTGATTTGGGGTGGCATTTTCTCCCCTCCTGCTGCCAGCCTGGTGGCATAGTGGTTAAGTTGACGTGCTCTGCTTCAGCAGCCCAGGGCTCGTGCGTTCAGATCCCAGGCATGGACCTATACACCGCTCATTACACCACGCTGTGGCGGCATCCTACATACAAAATAGAGGAAGACCGGCAACGGATGTTAGCTCAGGGCCAGTCTTCCTCAACGACAACAACAACAAAAAATGTATGGGGCAAAAACTGATGAAACTGCAAGGAGAACTAGACAAATCCACTGTGAGGGTGAACAGGCATAGAATTAGACAAATCCACTATTATAGCACCGAAGCCTGCTCTTTCAGGAATTGACAGATGCAGCAGACTGAAAACCAGCAAGGATGAACTGAACACTATCATCCATCAACTGGATCTAACGCACATTTATAAAATACTGCATGCAACAAAAGCAGAATACAGAGTCTTCTCAGGCTCACATACAATATTCACCAAATAGACCACATTCTGGGTGAAAAAAAAACAAACCCCACACCTCAACAAATTTAAATCAATAGAAATCATACAAAGCATGTTCTCAGAACAAAGAAACACATTAAAGTAGAAAAGAACAGAAACATAGCTGGAAGATCCCAAAATAGCTGCAGTTAAACAACACATGGATCCAAAAAAAAAAGTCTCAAGAGGAATTTCAAATATTTTCCACTAAGTTAATATGAATATGCAACTTATCAAAATGTGTGGAATGCAGTGGAAGCGGGACCCAGAAGGAAATTCATAGCAGTGAATGCACAGATAGAAAAAAGAAAGATCTGAAATGATAATCTAAGCTAGAGAAAGAACAACGCAAGCTGAAAGCAACAGAAGAAAGGAAATCATAAAAATTACGGCAGAAATCAATGACACTGAAAATGGGAAATCAATAGAGAAATTAATAAAACCAAAATCAGTTCTTTGAAAAGATCAAAGATATAGATAACCTCTATCCAGGTTAACTAAGAAAAAGAAGAGAGAAACACAAATTACCAATAACAGAAATGAGAAGGGACTATGATTACTGATCCCAAGGACATTAAAAGGACAATAATGAAATACCCAAACAGGGGAATGACGTATTCCCTGATGAGTTCTTTTGGATCTAGAGCAAACCTTGAAACAAACTCATTCAAATCTTTTCTAATCCTTTCATATTTGGTTTTTAATTCATATAACCAAAATATTGATGAGGATACAATTTAATGTCTAAATAATTTCCAACTAGTAGGATTTCATTAGGAATAAAATGTAAAATTTTTGAGATTCAAAGGACACCATTAAGAAAGTGAAAAGACTCTTCACAACATGGAGAAAAATTTGAAGCTCATATATCTGATCAGAAACATATCTAGAGTATATAAAGAGCTATTACAACTCAGTTGCAACCCGAATAACCCAATTAGAAAATGGGCCAATGAGCTGAACAGATATTTCTCCAAAGAAGACACACAAATGGTCATTAAGCACCTGAAGAGATGTCCAACATCATTAGCCACCAGAGAAATACCACTCAAAACCACAGTGAGATATCATTTCACACCCATAGCATGGCTAGAATCAGAAAGACGGTAAGTGTTGGTGAAGATCTGGAGAAACTGGAACCCTCACATAACAGCCAAAATTGGAAACATCTAAATGTCCATCAACTGAAAAATGGATAAATAAAATGCTACAGCCACACAGTGGAATATTATTCAGCAATCAAAAGGGAATGAAGTACCGACACACGCCACAACATGGATGGGCCCTGAAACCATTATGCTGCATGAAGGAAACCAGACACAGAAGGTCACGCATTGTATGATTCCATTGACATGGAATGTTCAAAATATGGCAATCCATTGAAATAGAAAGAGAATCTGTGTTTGCCTAGGACTGAGGGGTTAGGGGAAATGGGACTGTCCCTAATGAGGAAGGTGTTCCCTTTAGAGCGATGAGGGAAAGTTTCCACAATCGATCGTGGTGATGTTGCACAATTCTGTGAGTGTACTAAAACATCTGAATTGCACACCTTCAAGTGTGACTTGTATTATATGTGAACTGTATCTCAATAAAGCTGTTATGATCATTAAAACACTATATTACGCACCGTCAACATAGAAAGTAACCCGCGGAAGGGAAGACAGAATCTTGTTCACTCACTTGAAAGGACCTGAACTAGGGCAATGAAAACCCAGAGGAATTCTATTAGTTAATGTTCCAGGTACCAGGACATCCTGAAATATTCATGAGGATTTTCATGTTTGAATTGTTTTAAAAAGGCACCTGAAGTTTAAAAAAACACATTCCCAAGTGTCAGAAGAGAATCATCATCACTCAGGGGCAGGGGAACACAGAGATGTCACTAAACGGAAAGTGTGAGAGTTTGGGTCACACGGATCTGCACCCTGAATGTGAAAGTGGACCCACATTTATTACTGCTCCACCCCTAAAGATGGCCTCAAAAGTCAAAGAGCCCAATTAACAACACCTCTTTCAAAAGCATCAGTTTGTGCAAAACCAAAATATTAAGAAATACATATTTTGCAATCATGAGGAACTGAATCTTGCAGATCCCCGGTTTTAAAACTAAAAACTCCTGAAGATTCCATTTCATAGGCGTTGGAGGGACTCTCCTCCTCGTGGTTGGAGTGGATTCCAGAAGTGACAGATGCCTTCAGGATACAACTGAAAAGAATCCAAGAGTGTTTTTAACACGCTCTTTGTCGACCCTGAGTCTAATCCTAACTCTATATAAGATAACAGACATAAATGTGGGTCAGCACGACCAGCGGCAGAGTGACGAAGGATCCTGAGAATTCAGTACTTTGCAGTGATGTTGCAGGGCGTGTCTATTAAAATCCATCAGGCTTTAAAGTACCTTCCACGAGTGATCAAACACAAAGACAAAGACATTCCGATTTGTCACAAAGCTGTGCACCTGTTCTTGATGCCAATCTTTGTCCCCCTTCAGTTCACATGACCATCACCAACCACAATACGCTCCCCTGGGCTCACGCCACCCACCAGGGCCAAGGGGCCTGAGGTGTTGGTGCCAAGAAGTCCTGGCTGCTTAGCCAGGGGACACCTCCAACCTCCACCTTCCCCCACTTATGTCCTGGGCAGGTAAGGAGGACCCATCCCCACCCCAGCCTAGGGGCTCTCAGATGGCTGTCCTGACACAGTCAAGGTTCAATGACTTTGGAGGCCTAAGGTCGCTAAGTACAGATGCATAAAGAAGCTGCCTCTACACGAATTATCATCCTATCAAGGAACATTGTTGACCCTAAAAAGGAAGGATGTTGTTCCAGAAGAGAGGACAGACCCTCCCACGAAACCACATTTGCCAAGCTTCCCCTGACATGTGTGTGCACATAATATAGAAATCGCACTCACCCCACCTTTCTAAGGGGTTTCCTCCTCTCTAAATGGAGACGATGGTAAAACTGCCTCCCGGGGGTGTGGTGAGAACTAAGCACAGGGAGAGTGTGGCCCCAGTCCCAGCACAGAGGGAGAGGGAAGACGTGTCAGCTACTTGATTCTCACACACACATCTCCTCCTGTCCTTGATCCGCCGCCTGCCCGCCATCAAGGAAAACTGTCAGGGGCCAGCCTGGAGCAGAGCTTGGCTGTGGGAACCAGGCCTTGGAAAGACCCGGGTGGGGACAGCAAGTCACGAGGCAGGGGGCTGGCCCTGAGTCTGCCACCAGAGCCCCATGGCTTCATTTGCACAAAGCAGCTCAGGCCCATTCTGCACACCCACCCAAGCTACTTTATACCAAGCACAGCGCTGGGCGGCCACGGTCGGGGGCACAACAGCTCCTGTCCCCCAGGAACGTCAAACCCAGGGAAAGGAGAATCAGTGACGGCCTCGGATAACTGATGATCAGTGACCCTGAGGTTTCTCACAGATGCTAAAATATTCATATAAAGAAGCATGGCATTCGAAAACTATTAAACAGA
The DNA here is from genome assembly GCF_021613505.1 of Equus quagga. Classification (NCBI taxonomy): domain Eukaryota; kingdom Metazoa; phylum Chordata; class Mammalia; order Perissodactyla; family Equidae; genus Equus; species Equus quagga. Next base: position 82,374,098 of record NC_060281.1, read on the forward strand.
AATTAGAAAACATAAAGATGAAATCATCTAGCTAAATGAGTGTGAGGGAACCATTCGCTTGTGGAAATTTTGGCAGGAAGCTGGTGACCTGTGAAGGCTGCTGGCAGAGTGCGCAGAACAGGCAGAGGAACGAACCACTCCGTGAGGGAACCAAGCACACTGGGGTAAACTGCCATTCATGGAGCTGTCATTACTGGTCCCCAATTGACCTGTTGTACAATCTGACCATCACTCAACATCTTCTCTGAGGGGTCATTAATGGGGACCCTGGCAAGCACTTCGAGCTTCAATCTCTGAAACAGCAAGATGTCCAGTAGCCCGCACATATTAGAACCCAGCCTTTGTCCTGCCACCCAGCAGGTGCCCCGTGCCAACTAGCGAGCCTACCTTGATCTGCCCCAAGCCCATGGTGACAGCAAGGGGTGAAACCTTTAATAACGAGGCAGGAGATGAAGTCCAGTGGGAATCCCAGCTGGCCAGGAAGGAATATCAAGCTGGTCCCAGCTCTGCCCAGTCTCAGAGGACACAGGTGGATGTGGGCTGGGAGATGGGGTGTGGGTGGGATTAGGGCTAAGGATTGGTAGGTGACACACCCTGTTTGGACTAGCCTGGAGAGCAGGAAAGGGAGGCTAGGGTCTGAGGTCTAGGCACTTCTTCAAGTATCCTGGCCTCTAAGCAGAATGGAGGAGGGCTGAGGGCCCCTCCCCCCACATACACACACAGGGACAGCCTTTGGCATACGAAGAAGGAAATGCTTAGGGCAGGGGCAGCCGCAAGAGGCAGGAGCCTTGAGACCCTGAGAAGAATAGAACCACGGCCCCCACCTCAGCAGGAAGGCCCTAGAGTCTTGCCCCAGGGCAGGAGCCCCAGGGCTCACTGCATGCAGCCCCACAGGAAGGCCAGCAGCACAGCACAGGCGGGCAATTGCATTTCATGTAACCACTCCCACTCCCAACTCCTTAAAAGTGTGTCCCTGCTTCAGCTCAGGGAGACAGATTTGAGCCCTGCCTCCTGTCTCCTTGCTGGTGGGCCGTGCAAGAAAGCTCTTTCTTCTCTCAAAACCTGGTGCTGTAGTGGTGGCTTCTATGCTCATCAGGCAGTGAGCCTTTGCTTGGTAACACTATACAACGTTCTTTTCTAATATCTTGTCCAGCTTTCAGCTATACTCAGTGGGAGGTTTGATATATACAATTTATTTACTACTGCTAGAGTGAGCAAGTTCACTTTCCTTAAATTATATATTGTATTGCTACTTAGCTCAAATCCATTCCTGGAAGACCTTTAATTAGTCCCCCAAACACCTATTCAGTAAGGTGAAACTTAGGCACTGTGATACATTATAAAAATTTTATCTATAAACCTTTGGGATAGTAAGGCTTTCTCCTAGAAATATTGAATACTCAGCTTCCTTCATCTAACTTATAAAGGACTAGTAGGCTAATAAAATCAGATAGCTCCCTAGTCACAATATTTCCATTTCTTAGAAAAGCAACAATTTTTTCTAATCAGTAGATTAAGAAGCCTAAAACCAGCATGTATTTTTAAAATATGACCCAATTCAATGATTTTAACATGAATATCTTTATTGAATCACACTGTTTTAAATTTATAAATCTAGACATTATTGTATAGTGCTATGACTAAATGATATTTGCATTGCATTTATAGGAAACATTCAGAAAGTTTTTAATAACTACTTTGAATCTGTTCCTTCCAAATTATTTTTATAGATTCCTAGAAAGTACTATCATAAATCAAATTCTATTTTTGAAAAGAACATATTGCCTTAACTTTCTTTAATCATGGACCCATCTCTTGTATTATATTTATCATTACTGGCAGTACTGTTGGGTAGAGGTTACTAGATTATGATATATTTTTAAATGACTTGCTTTAATTTTATCTCTTATAAGATGAATTCGATTGCAAACCTAAATTGATGAACTAATAGTCAAAGGAACTATATTGTTTATAAACATACCCTTTCTGGTATATTTCTGAAACTCATCTACCCGCTCCCCGGAAATACCACTCTATTTAGGAGTATAAGAAAACCAAGTTTCATGTACTGTTTCCGGATTCTATTTAAAGATAGTTTTAACTGGAGAGAAAATAACGTGTTTACTTTCAGGAGAAACATAATAGCTTCATTTAAACAACTTATTCAGGAGTCTCTTCTGATTATTGTACAGCTAACACGGTAATATCCCACTTGGAACATGCTCCAGAGGATGAATTAAACAGAAATGCTAATAGAGCTCATAATTTCCCTTCTTTGCGGAAAAAGTGACAAAATGTCTCAATGTTCCTAAGCTGCCAACTTTTAAATCACAAGGCTCTCCTTTATTACAGCTTCGCCAAAAATACATTCAAATTCCCACCCCAGTACCAAGAATAAACAATACTTCATATAGGTTCTTTCTTTCATACAAAATATTAAATAACACAAATCCCCATTTAATTTTGCTATTTTTATCAGTTTGCTGTCCTTTAAAAACAAAATGTTTCAAAAATAAAGTATCTATCACTTTCCAAATAGAATGACTAGTTCGTAGATGTACCCTCCAGGTAGCTAATGCCCAACCACTGCAATTAATCGAGCAGCCTTGCTCAGAGTGCAAAACATGCAGGCACCTTTCATCATAAAGTCATTGTAACACATTTGAAAGGTAAATTGCAAGACCTAACCCTCACTGTCAGTTCTCCCTCCTGGAAAACAGAAGTCTCATGTTAAGTCAGTGGTAGGATGGAAAATAGCATCCACCCCCCTGAATCTCCTCCATGTCCAATCAAGGATGATTAGACTCTAAAACTCTGCGTCCGGGAAAATATTTGAGACGTACAGCTTCAAAAGGAAAAAAATCAATCAATTTCCAAATTGTGGTCTTCCACATCCCATCAGGCCTCCTTCTGTAGGTCAAAGGTAAAAGAGACGGTTTGTCAGGGAGTGATGTGGCTCTTGGTGAATACTCTGGCCCACGAGGTAAGCCAGTTTGTGGGCGTAGTGGCAAGGAGCCGGAACTCGGATGACACCCTTTAGGAGAAACAAAAATTTTAACCTTATATCTACTTTTCCTAAATTTAAATTTTCACCGATATCAATTCTAAGGTTCAAAAAGAACAGATTCGATTTTGAACCATTTTCCAGATTTGAAGGAAAATCAGTATCCAAAAAAATACTCACTGGCAAATTATAATACATGTGGCATAGTCTGTAAGTTAGCCCCTGGACCGTATCTGGGCTCAAGCGAACGGTGTCGTGGATGACGTTGTAATGAGTAGGCGTGACAGTACCATCTTTCACAGACTGACTCACAATAAAAAAATCGTACCTGGAATTACAGAACGTGTGGGTATTTAAGCTTATTTAAGAAAAAGAATGTAGCGAACCTGGTATCTGAAATGACATTCATTTACAGAAATCCATCCTACAGACAGTTTCCTTTACATTTAGAAGCCTAGCTAACCGTTGAGCACTGACTTGATAAGCAAATCCAGCCAGGACAATATTCACACAAGTACTAACTCTCATGGGATTTAGACTTACAAGCATAAGTAGTGCTATCTAGAGGCAAAAACATGAAACTGGCACATTTGATATGGTCATAGGTAACTTGATTCAGAGATCCAGGGGTGGACACTTCCCGCCTCTCCCTGAGAATCACCGGAATATATTCAAACTCCCTAAATGATAGGACTTGTAAGGTTAATCCACTTATTGTAAATATTGAATTTATTTTTATGTGCATCATCTTACGTTATGCTTTATGTTGATCGTACTTTTCATTTGCTTTTTTCTTTAATCCTTCCCTGCTTCCACTAGATTGAGCAATGTCTTCTTTAATTTTACTTCATTTCTCCCTAATTGGTATGAATGTCATGCTTTATTTCCTGCTGTGGTTTGGCATAATTTTCTCATTTGCTAGTTGACTTTACAAGTCTAAAGAAGTTCTATCATTCTTCCTTATAACAGCACAATCTTAGAGTGATAAGTCTATTTAGAGTATATTTTTAAAATTCTGTGAGAAGAAAATGGTTGAAGACAGAAAAATCTATAATCCAATGTATCTATTCATACAATTTTTAACCTTCCTTAGGTCAATTCTTCCTTTCTCCTCCAAATCATGCAAACCTCAAAAAATTCTGTTACTATTTGAATAAAAGGGAATATTTAGAATAAATAAAGGTGGCTTACCACTCCTTCCTGGTCAACTCTACATCAACGACTGTTCCTGGACGTGGATTTCGAAGTTTTCCTTCAGACTCAACAAAAAATCGGGTGTTGATTCGTTTCTTCACCACAATGACAGCTAGTTTGACACTTAAAAAAATCATAATCAGGGTCACTATGTTCACTTAGTGTTATCTTAGAAGCATTCAGAGTGTCAAAACACCGCAAACACAGGATCCATTCAAAAGAATCTGCAGATGGCAGTTCTCCATCGCTCCCAACTTTACTGTCTTAGTGCCTGATTCAAGCAGTAGAGAAGGAGGGTTCAACAGCCACCCATCTCCGAGGGGAAGGGTCCATTCCTCACAAGGTCAGGACCACTTCTGCTATCTATGCTGGGCACCAGGCTTCAAGGACTAACAGCTGAGGCCAGAGGGGGCAGCTGGAGGGATCCCCGGCCCTGGGACCCACAAAACTCCAGCATAAAGGAGTTGGATAAGTAGAAACCATTGACAGACTATGTTCATGGATTTTAACGAATATCTGACGTTAGCAAGCCCTCCTACATCACAGGCTTGAAGGGACGTTAGAAAAAGAGAAAGATTCCTAGGGGTTCCATGGGGGAAAAATTTTCTACTGCAATGTTCCACTTCTGCTCCGTACTGTGACGTGGGCGTGGAGCACAGAGTCAAAGCGGGAAGGGTTTCCGTTCTCCCCACCCATCCACTGAAGCCTCTGTTCTTCTCTAGCTCTTTCTCTCTCATAATTCACACATCAAACTGTCAGATCTTCGTCCAAGATTAAAACGTGGAGCTTACAAAATCTGCACTTTATAACCGATATACCTACTCGTTCGTTTGTAAAATACTTTCTAAGCAGGATGAAATCTGTGGTATCTCATACTTAATCAATGCTTCAAGCTGACCATCTCCCACGCCATCCCGATACACAATAACAGAACGTGGCATAAATAGATTATGTTCACGCCAGAGCTTCAGAGCAGCTAAAAGGAAGCCAGAAACACAAGTAAATGAGCCATAACTTGGAACAAACTGGCCACTGCTATTTTTGACCCCTTCTAGGTTCATTTTTCAATATCATAGCTTTCGGGACCGTTGCACTGCTTAAGTCCTCAGTCTAATCAGGGTTTCTCAATGAAAGTATTAAAATTTTGAGCCATATTTCTCTGTGGTGGGGGTGGGGGTGCTGTTGTCCCACGGGTGGTAAAATGTTTTACCCACTAGACTAGATGCCAGTAGCTTCTCCATCTCAGTTGTGACAACCAACAGTGTCTTCAGTCATTGCCAAATGTCCCCGGGGGTCAGTATCCGCACTGGTGGAGAAGTACCAGTATAGACTCAAGTGCTCCAACTTCTCCAGGACACTGACCTTGCAAGCAGTCCCTCAGCCCATTCACAAGCTCCTGCCCCGATTCCTGGAAGATACATTGAGAGAACCACCTGTTTGGAGAAAAAGAAGCCTTCAGAGTTTGGAAAATGAATGTCATCATTTTGATTCTGGATTAATCTATGACCCAGAAAATCATTATTGGCAGCTGAGGATCCAATTGAGGATCCCTTCTTTCATTCCCATGCAGATAGCAAAGCATGGGTCTCTTCTGATCTCTTAGGCATTTAATAAAATTTTGAATGCACACAAATAGTAATATAGACAGGAAAGCATTCATTAACGTTACTAAAAATCATATACGCTTTCAATATGCGTGACTCCCGTCCTTCCACCTACAGAGGGATGCCACAAAATGAACACCCACTGCTCCTAGAGATTCCTGCTTCTAGGCCAATGTCTTAAACGCTGGCTCACCTATAATAATCTGCTTTGAAGGACTAGTTTTCCTTCAACAATAATAGCTATTGTGACTGCTTACCAAGATATCAGTTAAAATTACATATTTGTCTCAATGTTCTATTCACAGATCGGAGCCCTACTGTAGCAGAATTGTCCCTGTCCTAACCCCCCTGGAACCCGTGACTATAGTGAGCTGTCCCCTCTGTGATTGTGTTATGACACAGCCAACTTTAGTTAAGCCTCCTCTAATCTCATGAGGCCCTTTAAAAGCAGGGAATTTTCTAGACTTTGCGTGGTGAACACGATACAGTCTAGACAGAAGTAGTGATGTACACCTGAAATTTACATAATGTTATAAACCAAGGTGACCTCAATAAAATACACTTTTTTAAAAAGAATCTCTCTGCCTAGAACACGGCAGGTTCTATTAGCTAAGGGGTAGTTTAACTTTTAAAATTAAAATTTTAACCAGAAGTTGACTATGTTATAAAAATGTCAACAAACATCAATTAGGTCCACCTCTCCTACTTGGTCTGGAGATAGATACCAATTAAACAACATCTTCCAAAGTATACTCACTGTGTTAATTCGTCATTGACGCTCGACACAAATCCTGCAATTGACTTCCGTCGATTTACAATATCGTGGAAACAATCGATACCGATGAACATTGTATTCCGCAACTTAAATTTTTAAAAAGGTAGTAAATTGAGTTAGGAGAGAATGCAAGCAAAATTTAACAATTACCTTTTAAATCTAGTTAAATAGAATCTTAAATTCCACTAAACACAAATGAAATAAAGAGAAGGCAACAAAATGCAACGTACTCCTGTTTCCACCTTCCAGAGGGCTCCTCCCATCTTGCAATTCATCTGCTGGGCGATCTTTGTAGCAATGGTCATCAGCGTCTGGGGTTTGTCTAAGGTCCGCGCCACCACACACTGGCTTGGAATGGGGTAATTGACGCACAAGAATTTCTTTATGCCGTCATACATTTCTTTCCTGTCACTTGACAGCACGCAAACGACCTCGAAAGCAAGCAAATATGAAATTCCAGGATGCAATAACACAGTGATACGAGAAAGGGACACCACGTTGAGGAAGCTATTGAGGTGGTGCACTGACAGCGAAGAGTCTATGTGTTAAAGAAATAGCTGAATCCATGAGGGTAAAGGGCCTAGAATCACATTACATTAAACAATCGTGAGTGAGTGTGGGGAAGAAACTGGCTGTAGGACAGGCATTTGACAATAGGCATCAATCGCTTAGATTCGCAAAATCCTTTGGTCCTAGTTATTCAATTTCCAGTTTATCAAGACGTTAACAAGGGTGGGTTACAAACGTAGACTGAAATATAGCATCATCAGGACAGTCACCGTCTACAGGATGATCATTATCTGTGGGGCATTTGCCAGGCATTTTACTTGACTCGGTTAATTGTTCCATCAACAACCTACTGGGGACACTATTGTCGCCATTTCAGCCTTGAGCAAATTATGGAAGTTATGGAAATTGCCTGATTTACAAGCAGCAGAGCAAGGTTTCAGACATTCCCTAGGACCCCCAGCAGGACCTGGGGGTTAGCAAGAGAGGTTACCGCTTGGCTCGTTTCTGACCGTAATGGGAAAATCATCAGTATATTATTTTTAACATGATAATGCTTGTAAGAAGTTTTTGGCAGATATCTTTTATCAGATTAGGGAAAGTCTTCTTCTCATTCTAGACTGAGCTTTTCTTTTCACATGAAAGGGTGTGGAATTTCATTAAATGCATTACCAGCAATGATTAAAAGAAATATTTTTCCCTGTAATTCAATACACTAACCAGCTAATCGTTTATATTTTTCTAAAAACTGCATTTCAAATTTTCACATTTACTGGCACACCCTAGCCTATGGCGTTCTCCTAATATTTCTTTAACCTCCAGCGAGTCTGTAATAATGAACACTACTTGTTCCTGATGCTTTGAGCCTCACTTTTTTCTTCACTCTCGACAATATCAAATTTTAATATTTTCAGCTTTAGATTCGTTGGCTGTTCTCTATTTAGTTTCTGCTTTTTATTGTTGATTTCATTCTACTTTATTTGGGTTTACTCTGTTCTTGTGCATTAAAATTCAGACTTCATCCCCAAAGCATTCATTAAGGGCTGTGGGTCCCCTCTTATCACCAGTATGCTGTTTTACACAGATTTCGATGCATAGTACTTACATGGTCTCTCCATTCTAAGAGTTTTTATTTTATTAAATTATTATTATTTATTAAATTTCCACTGAGATTATTCTAATATGGTTGTCACTTAAAAATACCTCTTTGGTCTTTGAGTTTATGTGGTTTAATGATTTCTAATTGTAATGTACTATAGTCACTGCGTGTAGTCGATAGGATATCGATGCTTCATTATTTGCCTAGGATTTCTCCAAGCCCATTGTGATCAGCTAAAGATGAAGACAAAACAAACTTAAAGATATGCTTTTTAAAAGCACCTAATCTTTGGGCTACAGATCACACACACACATGTATATCTCTCTGTATATACACATTAGTAGGTTACTAGGTCAAGCTTTTAAATAGGAGTTTAAAATCTTCTAGATTCTAGTTTTTTTTATCTGCTGATCTCTGAGTTTCCTGAGAGTGGTCAGCTACCATTGTCTCCTAAAATGTCAGCTTCTGGAATAGCATGGACCTGTCCACCGCTGAGAAGAGCTATTCAGGCTGATGAAAATATAGGGGCATGCCTGTTGTAAGGCTCAGCCAGTTTAACAACACAATGAGGAATGATAGGGTTGAGATAAGAGAGAAGCAGGGACCCAGAGAGATGATCCCAGCAACTGAGGCTGCATTCTCTCAAGATATCTGCCTGGCTCAGTAAACACGGCTGAGAGGCTGCAAGGCTATGAAAAGACTGACAGCCTCATAGAGAGAGAAGGACAGAAATTGAAGACAAGGTCCTGCCAAGGAAAGGGTGCTTGAGTTAAATTTTGAGTGTCTACCACTCAAAACTAAACAGATTAGATTTACAACACCTAAGTGTTAAAGAAGACAGGAAGCTATGGGATGCTCAAGCTGATGGTGGATGTGTACACCGGTGCAACTATTTTGGAAAACTTATGAGTAGCATCCCAGGTAAATCCCCAACAGAAATGCATACATATGTGCACAAAAGACACATAAAAAAGTATCCACACAGTACTATAAGTAAGAGCAAAACTAGAAACATTGCAAATGTTCATCAATAGAATGGATTGAGTTAAAAACAATGGGATACTATATAGAGCGAGAGAATGACCTACAGCTACACCCAGCAAAGATGAATCTCAAGGTTGAGCAAAAGAAAACAGAGGCAAAAGACTATGTAAATGTATGACTCTTTTTAGGTAAAGTTCAAAAAGGGTGACACTAAGCTCTGGTGATAGAAGTGGGGGTAGTAGTTGTATTTGGGGGATAGGGAGTTTGAAGGGGACAAAATGAGCATCAAATAACAGTAAAAGCTTATAATCCATTAAAAAAGAATCCATGAGTCCATGTTTACATAGGTAAATAAAGAATGAAAATGTCTTCCTTAAAATAGAATACCAACTAATAAATATTGAAGGAATGTTGAAAGCACAAAAATCACCATTTGGTGAGGACCGTAATAATAAGCATTTCAGGCAAGAATCATCAATGCATGTTAAAAATTGGTGACTGAAACTTCAAGGAGAAACAGGAAATTTGCATAGTCTCAAAGTGTCTTCCCACTATAAATTTATCAAAGGGAAAAAAACAGTAACTTTAAAATGGTGAAACCTATCGGACCTCATCTTAATTGAATGATCAAACTTAAAATTACCAGTTAAATCAACATTATGTGCTTCCCAATGTGATGGATTGAGGACATAGCATTAATTCTTTAGTATTCTGCAAGAGTGCATGACCTGAATCTAATCATGATGGAACAAGAAAATCCATATTGAGGATTGTTCTAGAAAACAACTTGCCACTGCACTTCCAAAAGGTTAAGGCCATAAAACCCAAAGAAAGACTGAAGAAATTTTTGAGATTAAAAGAAGACTAAAATAACATGTCAATTAGATGCCTCAGGTAACCCTAGATGGACCAGACAAATAATTTATTTTGCTATAAAGGAGATAAGATTGGTAGAACTTGAATTCAGTGTGCAGATCAGATAAATGGCTCAGGAAAATACACACATACACTATAACTATTGTGAATAATGGCACACACACACATATATATATATGGACACACATAAATAAGGAGAGGGAAAGAAGGATTAAATGCAGATAGATATATATGGATATACAGCTAGATAGATGGAAAGAAGAAGGAGAGAGAATGATTATATGAATGTAGTAAAATTTAATATTTAGGAAACCTGGATGATGGTTATAAAGAGATTTATACTATCTTTGCAAATCTTCCTGTAAGTCTGAAATTACATTAAAATATAAAGTTAAAAGAAATAAAAGTTTTAAATATTCAGGAAAACAGAAATTAGAAGTTTTGGACTGAATTGATGTGTAATCATTATTTTTAAAAGAAAAACTGTAAGATTCTCTATTTAAAATAATGGGGACCATGTTCTCAGTTGGCATTTTTTAACGCAAATGTCTGATTTTCAGGAATTATTATTTTTGAGATAACTGTATTTCATTTTTATTCTTGTAGCCTTAAATTATTAGCACAATACTAGATTTGTTTTCCTTTCTGTGAAAAAAAAATCCTATAGCTTGAATATGCTTTTATTTCTTCTACTTCTGCCTTACTCCTCCAACTCATACATGTATAGGATTTTAATTCTTTATTATTCAAACACGAGCTTCCTTCCTCGTGATGACTTGTTTAAAATAGTAATCTACAAGCTGTTGTCTGCATACACCATAAGGAAAATACATTCTGAAACAGTATGAACACTTAGGAATTACTGGTAGTGTTACCACCAATTCGTATTACATATTTGTGAAGTTAACATTTTATTTTATATATAACATAAATGTGTGGCTTGATGTCTTATCTGATTCAATGGATTATCTTACACAGCCTGGTTCTGGCCTCTTGCCCAGTGCTACACAGCCTTTAAAATCTGTGAGCCGCATCACTTCACCGCTACTTACATACATGAATTCCCCTCTATGGAAATCTATGGAGATTTCTGTTTTTACTTAAAGACAATCTTGCACATTATTTTCAGACCCTATTTTATTGCTCATTCCCAGTTGTCTGGAGTGCATAAGAAGATTGTAGGCATGCTGCCCTCCACCATCTGACAAAATATTTAAGGGGCTGCCTTGAGTAAAAGAAGATATTTTTCAAAAAAGCAAATCCAGGATAAATGAGTAAAAGTGAGACAAGTTCCCATTCAAGAGATGAAGGATTTCTTTTTTTTTTCCCCCAAGAAATTCCAACCAATTGAAAAGGTGATCTTTAGCTTCTCAGGCAGATGCTAAATGAGCAAAGAAATTCCTGTTATGAGAATGAGTTGGGATTCAGACAACTACAAAGGCTCGATCAATTCTGATTCTAACATACTAAGATGTGACTCTTTGCCGATTCCTAATGGACGTTTCCCTGATCTAGCTGAGCACTTAAGGTCAGAACACTGGAGAAGAGTGGAACACAGTACTCAATACAGTAAGACTCAAAATGTAAGTACAATATTCTTTCAAAAGTAAGATGTTTCATTTGACACTGAGTATGGCTCATACAAAGTATCCTTCAGGGTAGCCAAAAAGGCTCCTTAGCGGAAACTAAAAGGCGAGAAAATCCTGGCCTTTATGTAAAAGACAATAAGAGAAACATCAGGGTTTCATGATCAAGAAACAAAGATCCCTTTAAAGATCATCCCAGAGGAAGAAGGGAAGAACGCAAGATGAATTAGGAGAAAGAATCCAAAGAAAGAAGAAAAAAGAAGTTGCTTTGGCAATTCAGATACAACATAATGACAATTTGGTCTAAGACACTGGATGGCAGAAATGAAAGGAAAAATCCTAAGTAAAATACTGAGCGAAGGGAAGATGAGGTGCTGCAAGAGAGCAGAGAGTTTGCAGGTTACAACTGGAGAGAGAAACGATAAATGTGATGATCTCCACAATCCATATTTCTTTACATTTGTATGGTGTTTTTCAGTTTGAGACTTAAAGAAATAATAATTCCAAGTCCTCAAGCCTGAAAGAATTTGCATAACATGATAATATTAAGCAGTACCTCAAACCCAAAAGTCTGTATTCAGCTCTATTATAGGGGTAAATTTGTATTCGTTGGCCAGTTTAGAAAACCAATAGCAACATTCCAAATTCTGTGATACGTACAAACGCCGCTTTAGAACAACCACTAAAGACTGTGCATGTATCAAGTAGACTTACCATCTGTGTCTTTGATGAGGCGTGTTTTTCTAAGACATTTATATAGGATTTGACTGTGTCATTGACTTCAAGCCTAGAAAATAAGTATATTGTCTATATTCAAAAGGTCATGAACAGAGAAACACATAATATTTTATGCAACCAATGAAACACTATATAAAATAAGTCAAGAAAAAATGCCAAGATAAGCATTTCAGTTGAAAGCTTGCTTTTAAAACCAAGACAAGTTGAACAATTTTTGGAAATACATCTGGGAACTAGTTCTTAATATCCCCCCACCATCCATTTACACCAAGTTGACAGTTCTCATGTCTTCCTCAACATGGATCCTAATAGCCACAAACCATATATCACAAAAGCCTGTTTTAATATTTGTTGACTGGAGATTAGATGGGTATTTTGTTTACAAACTTTCAGAGTTTTGATAAAGTGACTGATTTCTACAGTTTAACATTTTCAGTTATTCCACTCCCTGATTGCTAACAACCGAGGTTTAAATTGGAAGGAATTTCTGCTCTACTCACATTTTGGCATCTCTCATAGCTATGCCCATGGTGGGTGTGACTTTCCGTAGACACTGCATTAACGAAATGGCTGCCCCGTAATTTCTCTTAGTGTAAAGCATTAGCCAATCATCCAGGGACTTCACCTTAAGTAAGGGGCCCTTTCTTGTTTCTTTTGACCATTCTGCAAACAGTGGATGGGAGTTAAACTGGAAAAGAATTCCAAGACACGGTATAAAACTTCATTTAAAAAAACCACCTAAGATCCTTTCCATTGTAAATCTGTGCTATCTCCCGCTGAAATATTACAATTTTAAACTTTAATCATGACTGAATTAGATATTTTTATGAAGAGACAGGTTAGTAATGCTGGAATTCTATCATGGGTTACTCTGGATTATTTTGATCTTAACTATTTGACTCTTAAGGATACAGTTAGAAGATCATTTTGCCTTGAGAAAATGTCCACAATACTAACAGGTAAAGATACAGAACTGAGTTTACTGTATTCCAAGCACTTTCCATGCATTCCTTTTGAATATTTGCTTGTTCTCTCATATAAAGAATAGGTAGTCTAAGAGAGAGTAGTCATAATTATTGACATGACTAAGTTAGTTCCTGTTTTTGTTATTATTTGACAATGTTATTATTCCTACGATGACCTGTCAACTTTGAAACCGTCTTACCACTCTTCTTCCCTGGCAAATTCTGACTTCTTTCAGCAGTCTTCCTGAGAAGGACAAAAAGTTGGTATCGAATTTCAAATCCCAGAGTCGAAGCTCCTCTTGCGCAGTCTTATCTCTGAAAGTTAAAATATTTCCACATGATCAAATCAAGGAAAATAAGCAAAAACAATTATTCATTTGCAAAACACAGGGCAATTTCCCTCTCACATAAGTTTCCTTCTTGCTTGTCCTCGGTTAAGACACTACAGATCAACTCCCTCAAACTCTGAATAGTCTTGTCTTGCTCTCACATTTGTGGGGGCACTAGTCTTTCCATTTCATTTCATTCATCTCCCTCTAGATTTCCTCTAACATTGCAATGACAGAAAAAATAGAATTGTCCCCCCAAATCTCATTTTCTTCCCAATCGTCATTTTTTAACTGAAAAATCTGAGATGCCAAGGGATCTCTCTGCACGGGTCTCAAATTCGGTTCACACACACAGAGCCAGGAAAGCAGCGCTTACCTTTGTACAGTATTCATGAATTTTTGCAGTTCGTGCTGCCTTTTGTCTGGATCCAACCTCATGTGAAGAGCCAGGTCTCTCATCACTCTGTAGTCTTGACGCATGGCATCCGTTAGACCTTCAACAGAGATCCAAAAGATACAGCTGAGTAAGCAAGAATAGACTTTTTCAGAGGAGACTCAACTGCAGTATCCGGAAGAGGAAGAATGAACAGAGGACACAGCTCCAGGTCAGATGGAGTATCATGAAAAGCCCACACTTCTACACCCGAATATCTGTGACTTTAAAGAGGGATTGTCTCCTGGGAAGACCGCATAAATCTGCTATACCTGTCAGGCTGCAGAGCTCAGGGACCAGCAGCACAGGTTCATTGGGTGTGTCCTGCTGGCTCTTCTTCCATTTTCCCTTGCTGATCAAAAGTGGCTGAGTTAAGTCAGTGACCTGTGTGTCATATTGCTGCTCAACAGAAGCGAGAAAGAACACTGGCATGATTATCAGCAAAACCTTCGTAACACCTCAACAACAGGTACAAACGTGCATTTTTGGGTCACAAATGGATGCCCAGAGGTGTGGTGACATTGCTTCCTCAAGCTTAAAATTGCGTTAAAAATACCCTTAATGTTTTCTGAATTTAGATGTCTCAGGGACCACGTCTTTTTTCTTATAAACATACACGGCTAAGGAGAAAAAGACTCCCACAAACGTTAAATTGGAGTCACTGAGCTATCCTTCTTTAACTTTGCATATGGAGATGGGTGAGGGACTCCTAGAGTGCCTATTTCTCACCTCAGTCTTGCCTTAAAAATTCCTAAACCATATTGAGAACTTTCAAGAGGATTCCTACACTAATGGGGGACAATCAAAGCTGGCCACTTTTCAGAGTCACCATTTCAGATCTATTCTCAACCTCCTCCTGCATCATTTCCCCTAAGTCCTTAGTCCCTGCTTCCAGTAGGAAAAGGCATTTTCAAAGACATTACACGCACAAGTTCCTACCCTAGGCTGTAATGCTTGCACAATGAAGTGCCTTTACCCTCCAACACAAAGTGGTCCCTTCAGAGATCCTCCTGTGTTGCTTATTGGTAAGCAAGGTCCTTGTCAATAATAATTTAGCCACACGAACTCCGGTATCAACTGTCTTTTCGATATCTTGGGAACTTCAAAGGAATTCCCACGTTAGACAAGAAGACTTCAAATCCAGTGTTCATGGCTTTTTCTTCTTGGGCTGGGCTACTACTTTCAATTCTCATGAAATTCTTGCAGATTACATAGTTTATTTTCCTTAAAGTGGTCTGTAGTTATCTGAAAGGCAGCTGGGACTCACCCCCACTCCCCGATCCTACAGCCTTCTTAAGGTGGGAGCTAGTGCAAGTATGCACATGTGTGTAGAATTGTGGCACCATTTTAGGCCTCATCAACTGCTCCTACCACCCAGTTTCTCCAAGCCTTTGGAGGTGCTATTCTTCCTGTAGAGAACTTTGGAAATCGCACTTCCTTTGTTACAGCTGTTATGAAATATCCTAGAAGGATCTTTTGCAACATCTAAAAAATCAGTTCTGTTGCTCCTATTTGCATTATTATTAAACCTCTATTGAAAGCCATCGTATTTCCCTTCCAATGACTTATCTATGAATTCATTGACTTTTCCAGATCTCATGACAACACTAAAACTAAACTGTTATCTCTCTCTAGACTGAGTTCCCCCCAGGGCATCCTGAGACTCCCCCAGTCACTTCAAATATTTCTGCCCATCTGTTTTACTCAAGTAAAGCTGCTGAAAACCTTTCCTTATATTTCATTTACATCCATGACTATCTGCAGATGCCAAAAAGGTAGCTTGCCTTAATGTGTCAAATTCCCCCCCTCTCAAATTATTCCTAACCCCCCACCCTGTGATGACATTCATAAACTAACTATTACAATTTATATGTGCCGGTCAAGGTATAAGATACAAGAGGTATTACAAAGAGCAAAACCAGCACTGTCCTGCCCCCATGAAACTCAGTCTACTGGGGAGGGGAGAGACTAATGAAATTATCACCCAAACATGTAATTACAAATTGGGATAAACGTCATGAAATACAAATGCGTACAGAATAGGGTGCCCACAGAGGCCTGAGGTTGCAGGTTGGCGTGTGCGTTTGGGGTGGGAGGGGGGTTGTTAGGATATCCAGAATGGCTCTTCTTAATCAATGACCTTTGAGTTGAAATTTGTAGAATGAGCAAGCCTAGGTAGAGGAATGAGCACACTTAAAGCTAGGAGGAAGGAGGTCCTTATCTCCCTCACATCCTCATCTCCGTCACCTCCCCAACTTGCATTCCCTAGCCTGTCATAATCACTCCCTCATAAATGCCATCAATTCCTTCCCTCCTTTTAGCCTTCATCATACTACGTTGGCAAGCTCTGACCATGCAACAACCCAGCTGTCTGTCCTGTGCGTGTAACCAGCAACTGAGCCCTGCTGATTGGTTCTACAGTTAGTCTTGGCCACAATCTGAAAGGGGCGTTCTATTCAAATCCCCTCATTATGCTCCTTACTCATTCAAAAACCAACATCTCATACCTTCTCATCTCTTCCCAAATCTCCTACACACCCCCTTCCCTCCACCCACCAACCGACACAGCCAACCATCTTGCTTCCTACTTCACTGAGAAATAGGAGGATTCAGACAGGAATCCACAACATTCTGCCCAGCGTTTACCTTTTCCCCTGTAGACATGTGCTCTGCCGCTGGGGCCCGATTTCTACGGAGGGTTTGTCCTGCTCAGAGAAAAGTCAGCCCCTAAACAGAGCTCTGGATTCTAACCTCTGCTCAACTTCAGGGATTTTGTTTCTGTTATTATCCCTTATTTCTCTTACAATCGATTTCTCCCTCTCTGTTGGATGATTTCCACCAAGATGGAAACATACTATTGTCTAATTTTTTAAACTCCTCCTTCATCTCTCATACCATTTCTCTCCTCTTCTTTTGTAGCAAATATTGCCACGTTTTTTTCTTCAGTACCTTCCACTTGGACTTTGATTCCCACTATTACCAATTTGCTCTTGGTATGAGCTCCATGCTATCAGACCCAATACACACTTGACTGTATCTCTTTTCCCTCCAGCTTCATTGAGGTGTAACTGGTATACCAAAATCTGCACACAACTACGGGATACAATTTGGTGAGTTTGGACGTAGGTATACGGTCTTATTTAACCTCTTAACATTCTACAGAGATGCACTTCCCTCCTCTTTCTTGAAATACTTTATTCTCTTGTTTATCTACATATTCTGCCTAGGTGACTGCAGATCAAAAGCCAAGGATTAGAGAATGGCTAATGACTGCCCAAATCTAAACCTCCAGGCTTTACCTCCCCGTGGAACTCCAGATTCATGGACATGCCCAAACAGCAGGCTTTATTTACCCCTTTGGGCAGAGAAAATGCTGTGAAATCACATCGCGTCACCTTGCTGTACACGAAAGAGGAGAGCCGCCTCCTCAGCTGTCACTTAGCTAGGGTCAGGCTACAGGACTGAAGTTTTGACAAACAGGAAGACGAGTAGAAGTGGTGCATCAGCCTATCACTTCCAGTCCAAGGTCCCTAAGAGCCAGGGCGTTTCTTCTGCTTCTTTTCCTCTCACGCAACCACCTCGGAGTCCACTTGGTGAGATGGTCGAGCCACAAAATGGTAACACTGGATCGCTGAGTCATCCCATGGAAGAGAGCTTCCCTGAGAGCAACTAGACTCTCATTGGACTTTACTCAAGCCAGAAATAAGTCCTTCTTTTATTAAGTTACTGACATTTCCATTTCCAACTCCAACAGAGCCGATCTCATCCCCGAACGATCCCCAAACCTGCTCCTCCCACAGACTCCCCCATGGCAGGAAATGATGCCATTGCCCCCGCACTTCCTCAGATAAAGCCCAAGGGTTGTGTGGCAGGCTCCTCTTTCCATCACTCACTACATCCAAGCCATCAATAAGTCCTGTCCATTTTCAACTATTTCTCCCACTCTAATCCAGGTCACCCTCATCACTTACCTAAACCAATTTAATAACCTCCTCATTGTTCTCCCTGCCTCCATGTTTAACCCCATACAGCCCATTTGCGGTACATCAGATGAAATAATCTTGAAAATGAAAAATTCATCTACATAATACCCTTGGACAATAAAATCCGGTCGACTTTTCTAGAGAACGCACTAGCCTTGGTAGCTAGTGCCTGATCTGGATACATCATGGCCATCTTGAAAATGATGTCTTTGCACTATCTCTTCTCTTTTCCTTGATCTGCACACAGCTTGCTCCTTTTTGACGTTCACATTTCGGCTTCTCAGAGAAGCTTTCCTTGACTACCCAGTCTAAGTAGCCACCAGACACTCTCTATAATCCCCTTCAATTTTAATTATCTGCACATCCTTTATAACTATCAGAATAGTTTTCTTCTTGTTTGCCATCTCCCTGCCTGCCGTGAGAATGCAAGTTCCTGTGAGATCAGAGAACTCAATTGTCTTACCAATGTATACGCAAGATATATGATAGGAACTCACTCAACACTTTTTGGATTGAAGGAAAAGCACTAAGTATGAAGCACAAATGAAGATAATGTCAGAATAGAACCATCCCCTTGAAGGGATGTCAGAGGGCTGTGTATCCCCAATGGTTTCAAGTAGCTAGATTTTGGGTTGCAATATAAAAAATACAAGCTGTTTTTTAAAAATCATCCATTTATAAGTTCTTTCCATTTGCTACAAATATCTGTGATTCCTTTAATTATCTTTCTCTCATCTTCCAAAGCTAGAAAAGCTCCCTCATCAACTGGTATATCTTAGTTTACTAAGGCAAGTCTACGTACGTTCTTGTGAACACCCAAAGATTGAAGAATCCATGAATTACGAGATTTAGCATATAATTGACATCATTTCAGGTAGTAATTGGCCATTTTTTCCTTCCTTTTGAACCAAACTCTATAGGGCTGCAATTTCTACATAAGTAAAGTTTTCATATCTTAAGTCTTACCATATTTTATTTTCTACCTAACAATGCATCTACATGTTTAAAACTCCCATAGCCACTTCTGTGACTGACACAAGGGGCCATATTGGAGCCATTCTAATTCTGTGACATTACCCTGTACCCAAGCTACTTGAATACACGGATAATAGAAGTCAAGCTATAATATCCCAAAAGGAGAATATAAATATATAAATATATAAATGACTTAAAAATATATTTAACCACATAATCTGAAAAGATTTTAAGATTTAAATATATTTAAAGAAATAAAATTTCATACCTGCCTGTAGTAGTCCACAAAGGTGATTCTGTTGCCATCTGACTTTTTAAATGTAGCTTTAGGAGTCTCCTCCCAATTAATAGCATCCACCCTGTAGGTTCTGTTGTTGTGCCTGTGGAATAATCACAATATATGGTATTATTCCTGGCTCATTCATTGCGTGGAACCATGCAAGAATCAAGGGGTTTAAATCCTGTAAGTAATTGCAGGATACGTCAGCTTTAGTAAGGTTAATTCCCATAACATGCAATTCACCCACTTAAATGTACAATCTAATGATTTTTAGTATAGTCACAGTTGTGCAAACATCAACACAGTCAGTTTTAGAATATTTTCGTCACACAAAAAAGAACCACCATAACCATGAGCGTCACTCCCCATTTCCACCCAACTCCCCCAGCCCTTGGGCAACCACTAGTTTACTTTCTGGCCCTATACATTGGCCTACCATCACATTTTACATAAATTAACTCACACAATATGTGATCTTTCCTGACTGGCTTCTTTCACTTAGCATAATGTCTTCAAGGTTCATCCACGCTGTAGAACGTATTGGTACTTAATTCCTTTTTATTGCCAAATAATATTCCACTGTATAGATATACTATATTTTTGCTTATCCACTTACCAGTTGATGAACATACGGGTTGTTTACACTTTTGAGCTATTATGAATAACGATGTTATAGACATTCACATACCAATACTGCTGGACATATGTTTTCATTTCTCTTGAGCATATAACTAAGAGTGGAAATGCTGGGTCATACGGTAACTTTATATTTAGCATGTTGAGGAAATGCCAGACTATTTTGCAAAAAGGCCATACAATTTTACACTCACACCAGCCGTCGATGAAGGTTGGTTCCGATCTTTCCACATCCTTACCTATACTGGTTAATATCTGCTCTTTCATTTTAACCATCCTAGTGGGTATAGAGTGATATTTCATGGTGGTTTTAATTTGTATTTTCTTGATGGCTAATGATGTTCAGCATCTTTTCATGTGATTATTGGCCATTGGTATATTCTCTTTGGAGAAATGTCTATTCATATCCTTTGCCTATTTTTAAAAATTGAGTTTCTTTTCATTGAGTCGTACATGTTCTTTATATATATATATATAAATACAAGTTACTTACCAGATATGTGATTTGCAAATATTCTCTCCCATTCTGTGAGTTGTCTTTTCACTTTTTTGACAGTGTACTTAAAGAACAAAAGTTTTAATTTGGTGAAGTCCAATTTGTCTACATTTTTTTTTTTGAAGAACCTTAGCCCTGAGCTAACTACTGCCAGTCCTCCTCTTTTTTGCTGAGGAAGACTGGCCCTGAGCTAACATCCACGCCCATCTTCCTCTACTTTCCATGTGGGATGCCTACCACAGCATGGCTTTTGCCAAGCGGTGCCATATCCGCACCCGGGATCCCAACCAGTGAACCCCGGGCCACCGAGAAGCGGAACGTGCGCACTTAACCGCTGAGCCACTGGGCCGGCCCATTTACATTTTTGTCATCACTTGTGCTTTTGGTGGCTTATATAATAAGCTTTTACCTAACCCAAACTCCTATGTTTTCTTCTAAGAATTTTGGGCTTTTAACTCTTACATTTAGGTCTATTTTGAGTTCCAGTTTAGCTAATTTTGTGTGTTGTGTGAGGAAGGAGCAGCTGGATATCCAGCTGTGCCAGCAAAATTAGTTGAAAAGACTATTCTTCCCCTGATTGAATTGTCTTGACATCATTGTTGAAAGTCAACTGACCATAAATGTGAGGATTAACTTCCGGATCCTCAGTTCTATTTCACCGATCTATATATCCATCCTAATGCCAGCAGTACACTGTCTTCATTACTTCAGCTTTGCAGTAAGTTTTGAAATTGGCAAGTGTGAGTTTTCTAACTGCTCTTTTCTTCAGATTATTTTGCAAACTGGTGCAGCCACTGTGGAAAGCAGTATGGAGATTTCTCAAAAAATTAATAGAAGTACCATATGATCCCACTGCTGAGTATTTATCCAAAGAACATGAAGTGAATAATTCAAAGAGATTTATGCATCCCTATGTTCATCGCAGCATTATTCACGACAGCCAAGACGTGGAAGCAACATACATATGATGGAATACTATTCAGCCATAAAAAATACAAAATTATCCCATTTGCAACAACATGAACGGACCTTGAGGGTATTATGCTGGGCAAAATAACTCAGAGAAAGACAAACACCGTATGATTTCACTCATATGTGGAAGATAAACACATGAATAAGGAGAAGAGATTAGTGGTTACTAGAGGGGAAGGAGGTAGGGGGAGAGGGAGAGGCATACAGGGGCACATGTGTATGGTGACAGACAAAAATTAGACTATCAGTGGGGGGCACGATGCAATCCATACAGAAACTGAAATATAATAATGTACATCTAAAATTTACACAATGTCATAAGCCAATATGACCTCAAAAAATTTTCAAAAACATTGTTTTGGCTGAGTAACTTTAAATCCATTCTCTTAGCAACTTAAGATTTCTGGTGTAGAGGGAGACTCGAAATAAAAAGTTCCTTCCAAAGGAAATTTGCTAATGTGTTCTAATTAAGCACTGATTTTTAGAATCCCTAGACACAGAGGGAGAGAAAAGCAAGAAGACATTTGGAATGAGCATACTCAGCTACACGCAAGTGAGGTTTCAAATGAATGCATTAACATTAGGAATTGCAAAAACGGCAAAGCTGACAATTGACATAGTCCTCTCCCATACTGTATAAGCAGATGAGAAAAGTATACAGCGATTCTTGCCATTTTCACGCTATTTCTACTTCTGAACTTCAATATTTAGTAATTTGAAAATAATAGGAACATCTCTTATGGAAAAATAAGGTTTTCAAAGGGATTAGATGGGTTTTAGGGCTGGTACAGTATTGTAGTGGTTAGGTTTGTGTGTCTGCTTTGGCAGCCCAGGTAGCAGACCTACACACCACTCAGCAACATCAAGCCAGGCTGTGGCAGCGTCCCACATACAAGACAGAAGAAGATTGGCACAGATGTTAGCTCAGTGACAATCTTCCTCACCTCAAAAAAAAAAAAGTGATTGGATGGGCTTTTAAGATGCAGACTTACTTGGTGAGAACGATTAAGCCAACTAATGCTTTAGAAACTCGCTGTTTGACATCTCCCTCTCTGGGAGTGTCAACAATCCTCATTATTACATCATAAGCAGTTTCCATTCGGAGCAGTTTGTGGCTCACGTCGGCACAGAGGGTAATACTGTTTTCATATTCAAGAATAGACGTGAAGTAACCAGGCCAGACTTCCAGACTGCAAACAGAACACAGTAGATGTGAGTGTCAAGGCCAAGCTCTGATCATGGAGCCAAGCGTTATGGGCCCAAACTCAGGGTCTGAAACGGATGCTTAGGAGTCGGTTCCAATTTCTTAGTTTTAGTAATAACTGGTGTTTCTAAGGAACTTCCAATAGAGATTTACCAGATGTGCTGGTTATAAGTAACACATCATCTTTGTTAAACCATTTTTATTATTACTCACAGGCTTAAAGTGTCATGTATACTCATGTACGTGAGAATATTATATATATATATATATATATATATACCCATATATACACATATATACATATAGATACAATTGCTATGATTGAAAATATTTTCAGAGAGAAATTACCCAAATTTGGGATGAATATTTAGGTTTCTTAGATGGTTTACACAACAACTGAATATCTTAAGGGTTGTGCTTAAGATGCTAGGAGTTTTAGAGTGAATCTTTTCACTTCCTTTGAAGTTTACATTAAACTTAATTGTTCATAGCCAGAGGGTACAATTTAAAAGACCATCACTTGTAAACCACGTGACTTCAAATGAGAGTAACTTTCTCAAAAGCTTCTGTTTCTGTGCACAGAATGTGGAACTTTCCACTTTATACAAACCTATGATCCAAGAACTGAGTGGCTCCACATTTATTGTAATAGTTGCGACCAATCTGTTTCAATTCCATCGACTTCAAAATTCTAGAAATGGAAAGAATAGGTTGCATTGAACGCACAGTGAATACCAAGCATTTGGTAACAGACCTCAAGATACATGAGGGAAAGATATCTGCCACTGGCTTTGTTTACACTAACGATTAACATGAAGTGCCTGATATAACAGGTAAGTTACACTATGAGGTGGATATTAAAGTGCATTTAACCTCAGTTTTTCATAAAACAAAATGTCACGGAAAGGCCATCAGAATGACCTTCATTCCCAGAAATGAACCAAAACACCTTTTCCAGACTGTGTCTCGAATTTTAATTTTGAATATTTGTTCATCACAGCGAGTGCAGAATAGAAAATGAGTGTATTTGCTCCAGAGGGAAATACGCATGGACGTGCATAGCTGATGGCTGTTACTCCTTCTAGATAGGACCCAGACGTGGGGGCGGGCAGGAGGAATAATATTGAGGAAGGCCACCGAATTCTCCCAGGTCCAAGTGAGGCTCAAGTGTCCTTTCATCTCAAGAACATAAGATGCTAGAAGCAAATGGCCATGTTCAACACCACTGAAACTCAGTAAAACCAACCAAATTGCGAGGAAACGCAATCTAACACACTTTCTAAAGAGAATGTTGTAATAGCGCAGGCAATCTGGCGAGGTGGGCATGAGCTCTCTGGAGAACTCGATGGTAATCTTCACAGGCTGTTCTTTGTACTTGCTGACCACTTCCATTTTCTGAGATAAAGAAGAACAGAAAAGCCTTAGAGGTGCTTCCAAGGACACTAAGTTCCATCGCATCGCAAGTCAATGTCACTTGGCCATCCAACCCACCGCCGTGGCAAGCCATCTTTCCCACCAAGACACGTGCAGGTAGAAAATGTGATTTACACGACAAAAGTGAGGAGTCAGAATTAAATATTTAAATCAAAACTATTTTTTACTTAAGCTCCTCTAAATGATTTGGTTAATTAATACAGAAATTTATAGAAGAAAATTAAGTCCTTCTCCCGATGTTTTTCTTTTTTTGATGATGTTTTGGAGGGAATAAGAAATAAAATAAAAATCTATTCAAAACTTCAAGATCAGCATTTTCGAGACATACTGTGCCATTAAAAAGGTAAAAATATATATATTTCACCCTTATATTCTGTTTAAACACTGAAATAAAAATCATTAAAGAATACCAATGATAATCAAACATGAACATGGGTTTTGTTACAAGTCCAACGGGCAAGAGATCTCCATGATATCTCTACAAACAGCTGTACAGAAACAACAGGAGTTCTCCTAGAATAAAGTCAAAAGGCAAGAGAAAGAGAACAATGTTAGGAAAATGTCAGTAACACTACTTAACTCGTTTACGTAGCACACGAGGTAATAATAAAGAGTTTCCATCAAATATACGACACTTTCCAAGTAACGATTCATGTTGTTTCAGTAAGTCCGCACGGAGACTTCCATCCTCTATGTCTGGCTTGTAGTCAACGTTGTACTGATACGTGACCCATTGGGGACGAGATGTCACTCGGAAATGGTTCGCGAATAGCCTTACAACTGTACCTTTCGAGCCTGAAAAATTGAGCCACATGTCAATATTGAGACAACAAAGTGGTCAATTGCACCAAAGACAATTTGGACAGCAAAACATTGAGAGCCAAAGCGAGGTCGAACAAGCAGGCTAACAACATGACAGAAACATTTACCTACACCTGTCGTCCAGAACACCTAACATCATCATTTAGCTGAATTCTTATACAAGTATGCATTTAGAAAGTTAAAATATATGATTAATATAGTTATAAATATATTAATATAGCAATAAAAAGATCAAAATAAGACAAACTTTTTGCAGCACAAGCCTTCCAAAAGGAGGGAAAAGCCACTGTACGTAATAGTGTTTACAAAAAAAATCTCAGTACGACAAAGAACTGGGTGATTCTATCTTAATGTCTATAAGAAGAAAAAGAAAAACAAAGAATGTATGTCTAAAATGTCTTCTAAATATGTAAATAAGTTCTAAATAAATAATAAGGACTCTAAAATGTCTTCATTTCTGTAAAAGTGAATGTTACTACAAAAATGTGAGAGAGGACCTCCGCTTACATGATGGCATGAAGCTTTACAGAATCTAAGCACCAACACACATCTCATCAAAAGTTTAAAATGAACAACTCCATCCAATGGGCTTAATGGCCGGCGTACCTGTTTTTGACTTTCTGACATGTTCCAGGTTCTGCCGGGTATTCACCACCAGGTCTCGAAAAACCCCGCTGAAACCCCTGTTCTCCCTCAGCGAGGCCGCCTGCAAGCCAGCCGAGAGCTGGAGTTCCGCTACGGATAAACATAAAAGCAATGAGTTTATACAAGAAAAGGGGAAATGTAAATACGAAGGACAGTAGGAAACCCCAGCTATTAAGCAAAACCGTCAAGGTGGTTTGAGGTAGATAGGATGATGTCAACGGATCCAAACAACATTATTTCAGTAATGCGTCACCAGCAAGGGGGACTAGAGGCCTTTCCCAACAAGTCTGCAGTCCACAGCAGTGGTTGCCCCAGCCCTTCAGTCATCGCTGCTGTTTCATCAGGCGCTTGCTCAGAGTACAAGATCCTTCGAAGCAGAAACCTTGCGCGCTCTCTCCATCTTTACGGGTTTATCAGCTGGCACCACACTGCCCTCTAGTGGGCATCAGAAAGTACCGGCTGAATGAACAATCCATCAAAAATCCATGAAACTGGCTTTTGATACAGAACAACTGATCTATTTTATTAATAGCAACTGGGAAAGTGTCTCATGCTATTTTTGCTAAATCCCGAGATTCATACGGATTTAAATATGTATTTTACAAGGTCAGTATTTGAATGACAATGCCAAGCTGTCGTTCAGCGGAGAGGTGGTGCATTGTGAAAGAAATATGCGCACATTATCCATAAATCTTGTGCCCCTGAAGGGCCAACGCCTTGGGTTATAAAAAATGGCTTTCTTCAACATGCTACTTCTGAAAGCTATTATTCCTAGTTTATGATGATCTTACAAAATATTTAGAGGATGAATTTCTATAATAGAAAAACTATTTCATTGACTCATAAAATTTTTAAACAACTTTATCAAACTCAACTAATTCTGACACACCCAGGAATCAAAATCAAATTCAAATTTCAGTGAAAGAAAACAGCAGCCATCATTCATTAGCACTTGCTACATACAATGTATTTCACATATAATATTTAATCACAGCTCCTCAGAGATGCAATACAGATAATAAAAATGGGTATTTTAATTTTGCATATTCAAATTTATAACTTCATTTTATGGAGCCTGGATTTTATATCTGTTTGTTATAAAAATATTTATTTACCTTTTAAATTTTTTTGGTGTTTCAAGCTCTGACCCACCACAATTTATCTCGCTGTAAGAATCAAGCTAGAGGAGAGTGACATCAGCAAGATGGCGGGACAGGAAACCCTGGGCACCCCTCCTCCCAGTGAGCACATGGATCCAACAGCAATACACGGATAACTCCCTTTGTGTGAAATCCAGAATTTAGTTGAGATGCTCCTGCACCCCCAGCAAGTGTGAAACCACCCACGCGGACACCAGTAGGAAAACTGGAGACATCTTCTCACTGTAATCCCCAAGCCCAGCACAGCAGCAGATGAACAGGAGGAAACCCCCAGCAAACAGCTCTTCCACACTGAGGGAAACAGTGGGACCACACATCCGATGTCCCATCTCTTCTGGCTGCTGCCTGAAGGACTGGCTTCTATCTTGCCTGCCTCAGAGTGATGGTGGACCAGCATATGCTGGACCCCTGAGGGCTACAGAAAACAAAGGCAGTGGTTTGAACTAGCAGGCAGGTACTCACCACAGCTCCTCTCCGGCTCAGTACAGAGAGAATGGGATCATAAGAAGACTATAGACAATGAAATGTTAACAGACCAGAGAATCTAGAAGAAATGGAGAGATCCTTAGAAACATACAACCTACCAAGAATGAATTATGAAGAAACAGAAAATCTGAATAGACCTATAAGTAGTAAGAATATTGAGTAAGCAATCAAAACCTCCCAACAAAGAAAAACCCAGGACCAGATGGCTTCGCTGGTGAATTCTACTAAACATTTAAAGAATGAAGGCCAGTCCTTGAAGTCCCAGGAACTGAAGAAGACGGAACACTTCCAAACTCATTTTATGAGACCAGTATTATCCCGATTCCAAAGCCAGACAAAGACACGACAAGAAAAGAAAACTACGGACTGACGTCCCTGATGAATACGGATGCAAGAATCCTCAGCAGAATCCTAGCAAACCGAATTCAGCAGCACATGAAAAGGATCATAGACCACCACCAAGTAGGATTTGCCCTTGGGGTGCAAGGATGATTCAAAATATGAAAACCAATTAACATGATATACCCACATTAACAGAATGAAAGGTAAAAATCACAGCCATCTCAACAGAGGCAGAAAAGGCACTTTATAAAATTCAACACCCTTTCACGATAAAAACTCTTAATAAAGGAAAATTACCTAAACGTAATAAAGACCATATAGGAGAAGCCCACAGCTAAATTCATACTCAAGAGTGAAAAATTGAACACTTTTCCTCTAAGGTCAGGAACAACGCAAGGATGCCCATTCTCACAATTTCTATTCATCATAGAAGTAGAAGTTCTAGCCAGAGGAATTAGGCAAGAAAAAGAAATAAAAGGCATCCAAACTGGAAAGGGAGAACTGAAATTGTCCCTGTTTGCAAACAAGATCATCTTATAAATAGAAAACCCTAAAGACTCCACAAAACACTGTTAAAAGTGATAAATGAATTCAGTAAAGCGGAAGAATATAAAAATCAGTTGCATTTCTATATACTAACAATGAACTATGTGAAATTAAGGAAACAACCCCATTTACCACAGCATCAAAATGTATAAAATACCTAGGAATAAACTTCACTAAAGAAGTGAACGACTTGGGGCTGGCCCCGTGGCATAGTGGTTAAGTTCAGTGCACTTCGCTTAGGCAGCCCGGGTTCACAGGTTCAGATCCTGGGCGTGGACCTCGTCCACTCGTCAGCCCTGCTGTAGCGGTGACCCACATACAAAATAAAGCAAGATTGGCGCAAATGTTAGCTCAGGGCTAATCTTCCTCAAGCAAAGAAAGAGGAAGATTGGCAATGGATGTTAGTTCAGGGCAATTCTTCCTCAGCAAAAAAAAAGAAAGAAAGAAAAAGGGAGTGAATAACTTGTACACTGAAAACTAGAAAACACTGATGAAAGAAATTAAAGAAGACACAAATGAAAAGACACCCTGTGGTCGTGGATTGGAAGAATTAACATTGTTAAAATGTCCATACTACCCAAAGCCATCTACAGATTCAACACAATCCTATCAAAATCCTAGTGGCTTTTTTTTTTTTTTTTTTTACAGAAACATAAAAAAACAGCTCTAAAATTTGTATGGAACCACAAAGGATCCAGAATAGCCAAAACAATCACAAGAGAGAATAAAGCTAGAAGCCTCATATTTCTGATTTCAAAATATATTACAAAGCTATAGTAATTAAAACAGTATGCTACTGGCCTAAAGACACACTAATGGCACAGAATAGAGAGGCCAGAAATAAATGCATATAGTCAACCGATCTTCAACAAGGTGCCAAGAATACACAGTGGAGTAAGGGTGTCTCTTCAACAAATGGTGATGGGAAAATTGAATATCAACGTGCAAAAGAACGAAATTGGATTCTTATCTTACACCACACACACAAAATAAGTTCAAAAGGGATTAAACACTTAAATGTAAGACCCCAAACTGTAAAACTCTGGAAGTAAACGTTGAGAAAAAGCTTCATGACAGTGGTCTTGGCGATCACTTCATGGATATGATACTGAAACCACAGGCAACAAAACAAATGAGACTATACCAAACTAAAAAGCTTCTGCACAGCAGGGGAAACAATCAATAGAGTGAAAAGGCAACCTATGGAACAGGAGAAAATGTTTGCAAACCATGTATCTGATAAGGGGTTAATTTCCAAAATATATAAGGAACTCCTACAACTCAATAGCAAAAAGACGAATAACTCAATTTTAAAAAATGGTGAAGGGAGCTAAACAGACATTTCTCCAAAGAAGACATACAAATGGCCAACAGGTATATGAAAAGATGCTCAAGATCACTAATCCTCAGAAAAATGTAAATCAAAACCACAATGAGATATCACTTCCCATCTATAGGGATGGCTACTATCAAAAAACATGCCATCAAACCAAAAAACAAAAAAAAAAGATGACTAATGTTGGTCAAGAATGTGAAGAAATTTGAACCCTTGTTTACTCTGACGGGAACGCAAAATGATGCAGGTGCTATGGAAAACAGTAAGGAGATTCCTCAAAAAATTAAAAATAGAACTACCATATGATCCATGCCGTCCCACTCCTGAGTATTTAGCCAAAAGAATTGAAATCATATCTCAAATAGACATTAGCACTCCCATGTTCATTGTGCCACTAGTCAAAAAGAGCCAAGCCATGGAAACAATCTAAATGCCCATCAAGGGATGAACGGATAAAATTAACATGGTCTAAACATACACCGGAATATTATTCAGCCCTAAAAAAGAAAGAAATCCCACAATACACAACAATAGGGATGAGCCTTGAGCACATTATGCTAAGTGAAATAAGCCAGTCACAGAAGGACAAACACTGCATCATTCCACTTCTATGAGAGATGGAAAATAGCCAAACCCATAGAGGCAGAGACTAGAGTAGTGGTTTTCAGGGAGTGGGGGAGTGGTTGCTAATCAACAGGTCTAAAATTTCAGTTATGCAAGGTAAGTTCTAGAAAGCTGCTGTACAACACTGTGCCCATAGTTAACAAGACTTTAGCGTACACTTAAAAATATGTTGAGGGTAAATCTTACGTTAACCGTTCTTACCACAATAAATACAATTTTAAAAATTAAAAAAAAAGAAGTTGGTTGGAGAATCGGACCTAAGGTTTGATTGCATTGGCTGACTCCTTGGCAAACGACAACACCTGAGCCTGTGTGCTCACCTGTATCAAGATAACCTTTCACCTGTGAGGATAACGCAACATAGGCGAGCGCTGAGATGTTCGAGAGCTGCTCGACCTTTCAGTGCAGAGATTTACAAACCCAAGAAAATAATGTTCCTGGCATTCCTAGTTAACTTAGACTCCCCACATACAAATGCATGGTCTAAATTTGAAAAGCAATTACATTGAATTGGCTAGTGAATAATAATCACCATTTCTTTTCCATAAGCCTTAACATATAGGGGGAATAAAACACTGATGGTCAGATAATTTATTGCAGGAAAGGAAATAGCAGCAAGCTGTACATTCTTTCCATCCTGCCAAACCTCGGGGGAATACGAGGCTATCTGTCTAGAATTTTATCACTGTGGTGCACCCTCCTGTGTTAAGCATCCTGCCTCTTCCACCACATCCTTCTTCCCTCTTTTTACCTGAAGGCTGAGACGTTCCTTCCGCTCCTCTTGGTTGCCTAGGCTCAACCACTTGGCTTTCTGCTGGCAGTGGCTGGGGTCTAGGCAGAATTTGCCCAGGTTGCCGGGTCTGCATGGTTTTGGAGATAGAAATAATAAATAGTGTTATCTACTCTTTAGAAATAAGAGTCGTTCGTTCATCATCCAAACATTATTGTCTGCCTGCCAGGTGCCAGGACATAAAGCAAAGGACTCTCTTTTGAAAAGCTCACATTCCAGTGACACAAAATAAAAATGTCTATAGCGTAAGTATAGGCATGGCTAGAGAAATTAAGAAAAAGAGCAATGCCAAGTAAAATTGGGAGTTACTGGGAAGATGGGCTGTGAAGGGGGCTAGTTGTATTAGCGGCGACAAAGCAGGACCTCGGGGTGAAGCTGACACTGAATCAAAGGCTTGAAGGAGGTGAGCGTGTTAACAAGGTTACACAAGCCACAGGTGGAGGAAAGAGAGAGCAAAGTTCCTAAGGGAGAAATGGTCAAGGAAGAACTAGGTGGCCAGTGTGGCTGGAGCAAAGCTAGCAGGAGGGAGAAGTCAGAGAGGCAGCAGGAGAGAGGCCATCTTAAGGCATTGGTCTCTGACTCTGGGAAAATGGGAGCCCTATGAACGTGTTGGGCAGAGAGCTACAAGGACTGAATTATCTGTTCTGTTATGGAAACAGACTGAGGAAGAGACCAGGGCAAAAGCAAGAAGGCCAGTTAGAGGCCACCTGCAGTGTCCAGCAAGCGATGCTGGTGGGTTGGACCAGAGGGTAGTAACAGGGGTGAGAAATTCTCAGATACTGGATACTTTTTTGTAAAGCAGAGACAACAGTATTTCCTGCTTGTTCCAGTGAAGGGTTTGAGCTCAAAAGAGGAGTCTAGGATGGAGCCAGAGTTTGGCCTCAGCAACTGGAAGAATGAACCTTCTTCAGAGGAAGTGAACAGGGCAGATCAGGAGCATGACGTGTGGACATCTGCGGGGTGTGAGGTATTGCAGGAGAGGGCACTGGCCGGAGATATAAGTAGGAGGCCCTGTCCTCACAGCAGATAACACTGAAAGCCATGACAATGATAAGATGACAAGGGAGAGAATCCATGTAGCAAGGAAAAGAGGCCCAAGGACTGGGTTCCGGGCATGTGAACAGGGCAGGACGAGAACCCAGCAAAGGAATGCTAACAGCAGTGGCCAGGGAGGTAGGAGGGAAACCAGGGGTGTGTGGTGACCTGAACCCACATGGAGGGAGTTGATCAAGCAGAAAAGAGGGCTTAACTATTTCACCAACAAGTGATAGAGCAAATACACGGAGGACTGAGAACCGACCTGTGGGTCTGACAAAGTGGAGGATCCTGGGGAAACCCGACAAGAGCCGTTTCAGTGGAGCGACCGGGAGAGAGGAGTGGCGAGAGAAGAAGGAAGAAGTGGAGTTCAGAGTAGAGAGATTTCTGCCGTGGGAAGCGAAGACCAAGCAAGGAGCTGTGAGGGCAATGGGATCCAGCGAGGTTTCTTGTTGGATGGGAGGAAACGCAGCCGGTTGGTTGTATGCAGACAGGGACAATCTAGGAGAATAAAGCCTGATGACTCAGGAGATAGAGGGGAGGGTTACAGGAGAGACGCCCCAGAACCGGCTAAGGGGCCCAGGGTGTAAGTGGAGATGGTTTCTTTAGGTGGGAGCGGAGCTAGAACCCTGGGGTCTCAGGTGAGGGGGAGGCCCGGGTGCAGAGATGCGGTGGGGAAGACATTGAACTTCTGCTCTGATGTTCTATGTCTCAGGGACACAGGAGTTGCTGCGAAAGGCTAAGAATTAGGATGGAGGAGGAGCAGTGGAGGCTTGAGGGAAGAAAAGAAGACAGAAGCAACAACCGCAGAGGAGAAGAAATGGACCCAGATGGTGTCGAGTGACCGCCAGGCCAGCACCGCGACCCACCGGAGGGCATCAAAGCAAGACCCTCAGCACGGCTGTGGGTTCCAGCGCACGAACGCCCCACGGACACGGGATAAGAGAAGACAGAAATGCAGACAGACAGCAGGGATAACAAGTTTTAAACAAGATTGAAAACTCTATCCAACTCAGGCTGTTCAAGTCCTTTAATTTTTGAAGTCTCTCCCAAGAAATTGAGAGGCCAGGGAATGTGGAAGCCTTTCCATCCACCCAGGGTTCAAAGTGAGTCTGTGCTAAGGTGACAACAACGCGAGAGGGAGGCAGAGAGGGGCTCTCCGGGTAGGTGGAGCCAGCCACACCATCCCGAAAATCTGACTTTGCTTATGAAATGTACTAGTTCCCTCTCAGCAGGAGAGAACTCTCTCCCTGAGCCACACTGGCTCCACGAACAGCGTCTCTGGTCAGCAGAGGCAGTGTGTTCTGCATAAAGGGGACAACGAACATCACAGCGCGGCGCTCACCGTCGTAGCGCCTCCAGGCGCCGCCGACGCTCCAGGTGCCGCGGACGCTCCGGGGGCCGCAGGTTGCGGGGACGCCCGACCGCGCGCTCTGCCGCGGGCTCGAGTCCTGGCCCTGCCGGACATCGCTGTCCTGAAAACGATGACCAGGAAGGGGAGAGGCCCTTAAAGAACACGGTGATATTAGACATCTCTGTGTCGTTGCCTCGTCACTTTTGTTAAACTATGACTTCAAAGAAAGCATCAGGTTATTAACGACGCGCATTTTCCATTCACACCAAAGACTGCTTCCAAGTGGTCAGTGTCCCGCAGTAAAAGACAGGGGACCTGGCAAAATAGTCATAGAAATTTAAAAAAAATTGTTGATTATGGTTCTTTTGCCCACGCAGACTCACAAGACACTATGGGTTACAGGGTTGGCTTGTATGAGTCAGGTGTGTTCTGGGTTCTTCTCATCTACCAGGCACCCCTATAGCACAGTGAGGGGCCCAAGTGTCCCCTGGGTTCCCCCGCACACATCTGAGCTACTGCAACCTGAACCGCCCCTCTGCCCACCTCTCCGGTCTTGGTCCCCCGGACTCCGCTCGCGCAGCTCGCCTACCTTCCTTCCTCCGCGGGAATCAGGCCGATCTGAGCGCGCTGCACCCGTAGCCTCGGGTCCCTCTCCTCCCAGCCCCGGAGCGTGAGAGCGCCGACCTCTGCGGGTCAGAGGCGCAAAGCTCCTTTCCCGGAGGGTTAGCCTTTCCCGGGATACAGTCCTGTGCCCCGCAGCGGCCACTAACTAGGGTTTGGGGCGGAGGTCGGACCAGCCTGGCCGCCTTGAGGAACGCGTCCCGAGCACAGCGGGGCAGGGGCCGGGCCGCGCCCACCTCAATTTCAATTTCAATTCCGCCAGCCCGGCCTCTTCCGGCGCCGCCTCCATCCTGGCCTAAGTGAGGCGGACCTTGAGTTGCACCTGGTGGATTCGGAGATGCTCCAGAGTCTTAATGGGATGCGAGTGGGGGCGGCTCTGCCTCCTCCCCAGCCCCACCTTATCTCGTCCATCAACCATCCCCGGATCAACCTGCCAGGTGACCTTACAAAACGACTTGCACTTGAGACATCAGAAACTTACGGGCTCACCCCTTAATACTATAACCAAGTCCCTGCTGTTGCCTAGATAAGGAAATTGCAGCTGCCGTGACTGCCCTTGGATTCAAACCCAGGCTTATTGTAATATATTGTAATTGTCTCCTTGGCATAGATCCCTACGAGTGGATTCACAGTAATTGGTAAGCTTTTAAGTATTCGGGTCATTTCTTAGAAGTGATATTTGTCGTATCCGTCTTCTTGTTAATTGCTTCCAAGTTTCTGTCATTCTTCCTTGCCACCTAAAAACGATTTTTTAAATCACCAATTCTTTCTTTTAATATTTTTATAGTTGTATTGTTTTGCATTTAAATCCTTGATACACACAGAATACCTATTTTAATTAAGAGAAAGATGGTTATCTGATGCTTTTGCTTGAACAATCCTAACCTAACCCAGTGCTTTGAAATTCCACCATGATCCTGTAGAAATCTGTGTGCACCCTCAGCTCTAATTCTAAACTCAACTCGGCACTGTCCGTGGTGCACCAGTAACACAAAGTTTTGGTGGCTGTAACTTGAAAATATCCCCATAGACTAGAAAAACCTAAATCTGCTGTTAACGCACATAACCTATAACCAACCTATAAATGAAAATTCGGATAAGTTTATTCTGAGCCAAATGTGAGGACCATATAGCCCGGGGCCTCCCTTCCCCAAGGAAGGAGGGGCACCGAAGAAGTGGGGAGTACAGAGTGGTTAGATACCCTCAAAGAGGATGTTTCACGTATGATTGGCATGTCCCTTTTAAGATAGTCACTACAATAGTCACGAGACTGCTCTGTCAGCACAGTGATTGATGGACACAGCAGGTAGCAGGTCTGCTGTCTTGACCCGGCTGGTCACAGGTGAGCACAGCAATCAATCCCTGGCCTAGGGAGAGATGCTGATTCTTAAGGAAGTACCAAGGTGGGGGAAGTTGCCCCTTTGTCTTAAGGGCATTTGTTCTTGTCTTTGGGACGTAGCAAATGCTTAGAGCAGATATACAGTGTATGCTCAATGACCATGTCAGGCCCTTTTGGAAAAACAAAATCAGGCCGAATGAGGTTTACATCAAGTGGCTTCCTCATGTACTCCATTATGTCCTATTTCTTGCCAATTCTATTTGTCACTGCTAAGCACTCAAACATTGCTGGTTATTCTCTTAAATGAGCTTTAGAATCATTGCACTGAGTTCCAGAGTATAACCATTTCTATTGTCCTGTTAATTTGGGGTGTATCGAATCCAGACATTGATTTAGTCCTTCCCAGTTGCAGAGTCCTCGCTGAGATTTTCCTGGAAAATCTTTGTGCTCATAAGTGCTTCCCGGGAAGATGCCTGTGGGTGTCCAGGTTGCTGCTTAGATTTTACCATAGAAGTGGGCCCTGGGTGCATTCTGGGTAGTGGCCGTGCCTATTGTGTGTGATTTGTTTAAGATTCTTACATGCTACAACTAGAAGGACCTGCAACTAAGATACACAACTATGTACCAGGGGGGATTTGGGGAGATAAAGCAGGAAAAAAAAAAAGATTCTGGTTTGTCTGGTGGAGGGTAACCCAGGAGAGAGAGTGTGGGAGAACAGAGGATCAGAGGAGAAAACTCTGGAGCACTGGATTGAAGAGACTCTCCCGGACGTCACTTATGGACTCAGCGTCCTGTCCCGGGTCCAGCCCAGTCCTCGGGTGTCACAGGTTCTAAGTAAATATTTCCTGGACCTACATTTGTCACACTGGGACTGCATCTTTTAGTGGGTACCCACCTCTTCATGGTCCTTGGGACTCTTTCCAGTAGGTCTTCTTTAATGCCTTTCGGAAAAGTCACACAGTTTTTCTGCCTCCTGGTGTTACAGGTCATGTGATGGGTTTATTCTTGGTCGCCATATGGTTTACGTGTCTGTTTATCGTTAGTCCTTCACCAGTAGACTGGAAGGGCCATGAGGGAAGGGACCTGGTCTGATCTTTCCCTGCTCTTTCTCCACTAGATATAATAGTACCTGGCAAAGAATAGGTGCTCAATTAACACATCGAGAGAAGCTAAGTTGATGGAGGAATGATTAAATTTAAATATGAATCCAATGGGAAAGCTGACTACCTTATAACTCTTATAAACAACCCCAAATGCCGCAGGTTCTGATTATCATTAGTTCTGAAGGGATAACATGCAGAGAACTGCCAGTGTTCTTTCCAGTCAAAAAAAAAAAAAAAAAAAAAAAGGAGGGGAGGGCAGTAGGAGAGAAAGCAGCATTTAAGCTGGAAAAATGAGGATATGCAGGCAAAAAATAAAAAACCCAGTTGGTAACTAAATACAATTTGGATATGTATATCATAAATATATTGGATATATATACACACATACACACACATTTATTTGTGTATTTATTTATACCTACAATGAGAAAACACAGTCATACACCAAAATAAGCCAAATAAAAGCCAAACAATGGAAAAGGATGATGAAATTAAAGGTGAAAAAATACACAGAACTAGTAAGAAAATGAAGAGGTGGTTCTTTAAGCAATCAATATAATAGCTAAACTGCCATGAAGCCGAATTAAGACAAAAAGGAGAAATCACAGAGAATCTTTAAAAGGATCGAAGAGAGGGGAGATAGCAAGAATTATAAGAGAATAATTAGCACACCCCTGCAAATTAATGGAGAGACCTGGGTGAAATTAATGATATTCTATGAAAATAGGCTACAAAGGGGCGTGCCCTGACCACCCTACATAAAAGCACATTGACCACTCTCTCCCTGCTCCATGTTCCCCCTCCCTTCTCCTGCCCCCACCTCTCTGCTTCCATGAGTTTAAGGATAAATCTCATGTTAAATGTTCTTACCAAAAAAAAAAACATGGAAAACAAAAAAAACTGACAAAAGAACACAAGGACATTGTTGGAGGTGATGGATATGTTCAGTACCTTGGTTGAAATGATGGTACCACAGGTATGTGTGTTGGGGGGGGGGGGAATAATCTCCTTTCTACCCTTCTTGTGTTGTTATGACTGGACTAATAATAAAGTTGACACAAGACCAGATTAACAAGAGAAAAACCCAGTTTAATATGTCTGTACTGGAAATCATAGAGAAATGATGCTCAGAGAGTGAATAAAGCGGGCAGTATATATATCTTTTACATTTACACAAAGAAACAACAATTTGTGAGGAATGACAAGACAAAGAAACTTAGCTGTGAGGTATGGAATTAGTGAGGAATTTCAACAGAGTTTAGGTGTGAGGTAGTAAATTAACAAGGTTTGTTTATGTGAGCTTCTCGGCCCTGAGTTCCCTAGCTTTGGTCATAAGGATGAAGGGAGAACACCTTTCACGTGGGAGATTTATTTCCCACTTTCAGGGGAAACAGAGACTGGAGGGTTGGAATGCCCTTTTTCCTTCTCAAGTCCCTTTAATTCAAAATAATTGGTATGCTATTGTGGGGCAATTTGGAGTGACCTGCCCTGAGCACCAATATATGCTTATGTCCAGACTCATCAAGATGCATACATTAAGCATGTGCAACTTTCTGTAAAGAGAAAAGAGAGAGAATAAAGTTCATGCAGCAATGTTAACAGTTGATGAATCTCAGTGAAGGATCTACTGGGATACTTGTACGATGCTTGAAACTTTTCTGCAAGCTTGAAATTGTATCAAGATTAAGTTAGGTAAAATGTTAAAATGGCCTGGGAATGGTGAGTGAGCTTTTGTGCATTCCTGGATGACAATGCACAATATATGATAACATATTGAAGAAGATAATATTAAGAGGCCAAAAGGGAGGCTTGGGCTTATGTCGATGTTGTGTTCAAAAGCACCCAAGTCACAGTAGAACTCCAAGGAGGGACATGAGACGAGGTATATTCACCACTGTCATCACCTGGACCTCAAGGTGTAAATGAAGTGTGCAGGATTCATAAATGGAGAACGTGATATCAGTAGCTTACAGCTGAACGCTGGGCAAGCCCATCCTTTGCCCCATCTAATCGCCCATACTAAATGGGAGCTCTTTGAATTGCCGGAACCCACCTTTGCAGTAAATATTAATTAATTCTGAGAAGACAATGGAAAACCCCAGCCCTGAGTCAAATGCCATGTATGGATGTGTCTGCAACTAAAACACGCACAGGCTGGAGTTTCTGAGAGAACTCTATGCAGATACCTAGGGGTGACCACTGGGATTTTTGGACTAGAACACTCCCTGATTCCAGGGCTAGATTCAACCTCTTAGACATGCGTGCTGTTGGGATGAAGGATCTCAGATTATATGAAGACCTAAAGAACCCATTATGTCTTGGGTGATATCAAGGTCATTCTAATAAAAAAGGACTTATGCAACAAAATTACTCTCTAAAATGACATATGCTAAGAGTCGGGGGACTTCTAGGGGAGTGCAAGCAGCTGAAGTCTCTGCCTCTAGGGCTGGTGGTAGGACAACTTGAGGAGCCCATTTTAGAGCTGGATGTTCTGAGGCTTGTCTCTCTCTCCACTGAATTGAAGCAAGCTGCTTTGTCCTCTCTGGGGAGTTCTCGTATCAAATGGCAGGACCCCATATCAAAGCTCACTGCTGTTTGCCCTGTGGATGGTAAAACTAGTTGGTGAACATAAAGATGAGTCCTCACAATGGGCTGAATGAAGAGCAGTATAGATGGAAGTACAGGAAGGGCTCGGTTCTCTCCCAATTGGTAGCATCTGGGTTGTTAGTTGTTGTGAGAAATTCAGATTCCTCAGCCGTAATTAATGGCCAAACCATATAGTCACACAGGCTCTTGATAAATGCCGTGTTTAGAATACCCTGGGGTGTGTGGTGTTGAGAATTCAATTATGACAGGCCCCATGAGATTTCTGAAGGACAGTGAACGTGGGCTGTGTAACTGCCCGCCACAATAATCCAACTGCTGCAGACTAGGATGCCAAGGTGGATACATTTGCTCAGCCCCTCGAGGTGGCTGCTTGGGTACTTGAGATGAGTGGGCAGAATGGGGTCCAAGTCATGATGGGATCTTTAAGATGCAGGGGGTCTACCCTGAGAACGAGAAAATAAGTATTGGCAAGGACGAGGAGAAATTCGCACACTTATGTGCTGTTGGTGGGGATGCGGAGTGGTGTAGCCACTGTGGAAAACAGTATGGAGGGTCCTCAAGAAATTAAAAATAGAACTACCATATGATCTAGCAATCCCACTTATGGATGTATATCCAAAAGAATTGAAACAAGGGTCCAGGAGAGACATTTGCACAACCGTGTTCAATGCAACGTTATTCACAATCGCCAAGAGGTAGAGGCAAACTGAATGTCCATCGGCAGACGAATGAATGGATAAAAAATGTGGTATATACATGCAATGTGGCCTTCCTGATGGGAATGAGGTGTGGTTTTGATTTTCATTTCCCCTGATTATTCGAGATGTTAGCCATCTTTTCATATGCTTATTGGTCAAGTGTACATCTTCTCTGGCTCTCCAAGCAGGGCTAGGGAGGGGGCTGGGTCAGAGGTTTTGACAAAGAGTGAATCAACCAAAAAGCATGTGATGGTGATTCTCACAACTGAGGGCCCATGACCTCTGGACTTTTGCTCTTTCAAGTAGAAGCCTGAAAATAGGAGTACTTACCCCAAAGGGAGGGACCCAGGCTCTGGCCTCCGGCCAGTGGGGAATTAGATAATTTTGATCCCAGAAGATTCATGGCATTCTTCAAAAACTACATTATGAGTTTCCTGTGTTTGGAATTTGCCCATTTTGGCATTCCCAGTACCAGCAGCGTTTTAGGCACTCAGTAACGTCAGTTGATGGAATGAAAAATAGGATTATAGTTCATAATTACCTTCTCTCCCTCTACTTGTGTGGCCTTTTCTTAGCATTTCATTCCTCCCATTTGAATTCTGCCTCTCATGGTGTGGGTACAGAAGCTACACTGTGGCTAGTGGAAAAGAACTAAATTGGAATGTATTTGTCTAGGCCACCCTTCCTCACAGTGTGTATGTCCACCCCCAGACTCAGTTTTGATTCTGTCTCATGGTGGGAGAAAATGTGTCTCCTGGGGGTGTCCTTCATCTCAAGTCAGCAGCACTCTACATAAACATTGTAAGAATTAGCCTGAGATCCACCTCCCATGAGGTCATGTGACCACACACCTTAAATTTTTAGGCATCTTGATCGGTGATCATTAATTCATAAAGATAAAGGTAGACTGGGTTGTCACCATCTGGGAGTACATTGCTATCTCCACTGACAGATGAAAAATGTAAGATTCAGGGGGTGGTAATGGTCTTGCTTTAGCTGAGCTCTACACTAGAATGTACTCCTTATTTGGGGTCCAAGTGGTTCTTTCTTCATGATGAAGTGGATGACAAGACTCTGTCTTGCCTGCCACAGATGTTTCTTCTTTTCCAAGTGGGCTGTCTGAGGACTCCTAGCACTTAGTTAATGATGTATCTTGGCTCTGGTGTGCCTTTGGGAGGAGTAAGGAGCCTCTAGAATGACCCTGGACCACTGGGCATTCTCCAAGACCAAATGGTTAACATAAACACTAGACAATTCAGATCGGCCACAAGCGCAAACCAAGAGTGTCTGGCGTTTACTTCTAACTTCTTGCAGGCTGTGGTTCATGGGCCCTGAGTCATGAGAATCACCATCTCACACTTTTAGGTTATGTCACTTGTCAAAACCTCTGACCCAGCCCCCTCCCCAGCCCTGCTTGAAGAGCCACTTCCCTTTCCTACATGAGCCACCATGGTCCTGATGTGTCATATGAAGCCCACCTCAGATTGCCTGTTCCAGAGAAATATGGAGCTTTGGGATCTATGAAAGGCATAATTAACTTCATTTTCAATGGATACAGTCCTTGATCAGGAGTCTTAACTGCTCCATGAGGGACCCTCACCCTTGTCCCTCCCGACTCTTTTCTGGCCCCTTCACCTCTGACCTTCTCCCTTCTTTGTCCCCTCCATCTCTCCCTCATCCTCATTTGACCTGGGTAAATCTTAAAGACCTTGTCTTTTCACTCAGAGAGCGTTCCACTCTCCACCTCCAATTCTCATCCCATTTCTGGCCTCTCACCCCTCAGTTTTGCACTCTACCTAGGCCAATGCTGACTGCTGGAGGACCAGGGTCTCCAAGCTTGTGTTCAGAGGAGAGATTTAAAGATCCTCACACTCAGGAGCTGTCTCTCATATCGTGGCCCACCTACCTGAGGCTGATCATTAACCAGAGCTTATATAAGGTCAGAGCCATCCTGGGATGGGGCAGGCACTGCCTGCAGCCATAGCCGGCATGTTAAGCCTCAGCACCATGACTGGGAACCCAGAGCCCCCCACGATGTCAGAGCGCATCTGAAAGGCTGCTGACATCTCTGTGACTGTCATCTATTTTGTGATGGTGATGGCTGTTGGGCTGTGGGTATGTGGAAGGCCAATAAGGCTTTCAGAGTGGGCACAAGTCTTGAGGGAGTAAGTGTCTTAGGGAGGGAGAAGTGTGGCATAACAAGGCTGAGAAAACATTACAACTTTCATGAAATTCATTAGCTTTTCATCAGAATCATTTTCTGGTGTGTGACATAACTAATGCTCATGCTGATTTAACTCCTTCTCCTAATAACCCCATCGTATGCACAGACCCAGCAGTGGGAGCTTCACTTACTCTGCTTGGCCTCTCCAGCACCTGCATGAAGGAATAAAGATTTTGGTTCCATTATCTCTTTTCTTTTACAGTCCTTTGTTGTTCACTCGCTTTCTGACTCAGTGAGTTGGATGCTTCATCTATTAACATTCATTCTTTCTTTCAGTAATGAATTTGAGGCTGCAAACTCTCTTTTAAGCACAGCTTTACCCAAACCTCATATTGTTTGAGTCAATTAAAACGGAGCACTTAGGACAGAAGTTGAGGAATATGATTTCTCAAGTTCCTTCTACCTCCTGCTTTTACGAAACTATGCTATTTGAAGTCCTTTTTAAAAGGATTCTATGTGACAGTTTCTAGGAAAATGTTCCTCTCTGCAGGAGTGATGAAAACATCCCCAGTGTCAGCACCTTGGCCAGAGCATCTGGGGTGTCTTGGGTGCCTCTGCTGTGGCTTGATCTTCACTTCTTCCCTTCTGCTCAGCGATGCTGAGGACCAGCCACAGCACTCTTGGAGGCATCTTCCCGGCTGGTGGAGATGTGGCCTGGTGGCCAGTGAGTGGGCCAGAGTTTCCAGGAAATATATTTCCTCTATGGGTATAAGAGTGAATAAAGGAAATTGAGAATGATGACAATTTCTGAAGTACATTGGGACTTGATGTTTGGCTTCCTCCTGGCCCCACATTGCATCAGAGGAACCCACACACCGGCAGCACTGGGTGGGGTATGCAGTGGGACTTCATAAGTGCTTTAACAGATGTCCTGACTCATGGACGTCAACTTAAAAAGCAAATTCACCTGTTATTTTTTTCTCAAAATGAGTTTACTCAGGAATAACCAAAAGAATTGCAATTCAGGATGTTCATGCTGTGGAGGAGGGGGGCTGCCTTTGTAGAGGAAAAGGGGGAGTGGGCTGTTCTAAATGGAAGTTCATTGGGGGAAAGTAGCTGTTCAGGGCAGCAACAGCTTCTCATTGGCTAAGGCAGGCATCCCACATATAAAGTAGAGGAAGATGGGCACAAATGTTAGCTCAGGGCCAGTCTTCCTCAGCAAAAAGAGGAGGATTGGCAGCACATGTTATCTCAGGTCTAATCTTCCTCAAAAAAAAAAAAAAAGGAGGGATTGATTTTTGAAGCACTCTACTGCTTCATTTTCCGTGGAAGTTGTTGGCCAAGGACAGGCTCAACTCAGAGAATGGAGATAGATAGGCCAATGTTTCCCTAGGCCAGGGGTCAGCAAGCTTTGTCTATAAAAGACCAGATTTTAAATATTTAAGGCTTTGTGGGCCATACAGTGTCACAACCTCAGAACTCTGTCATTGTTGCACAAAAGCAGTCATAGTCAATACCTTAAACAATGGGCATGGCTGTGACCCAAGAACACTTTATTTATGGAAACTGAATTTAAAGTTCATCTAGTTTTCATATTCCACAAAATGTTATTCTTTAGATTTAACCATTCAAAACTGTAAAAACCATTCTTAGTTTATAGGCTTTATGAAAATAGGTGAAGGGTTAAATTTAGCCCAAAGGCCGTAATTTGCCAAACCCTGCCCTAAGGAGTAGGGATCGAAACATCATCACTTTCCTGTTTTCAAGAAGTCTCGTTGGGCTCTTTCAAACTCTGATCCCAGTCTGTTGTCTTGGATTCCAGACGGGAATCTCTCTCTTTGCCAGTGACATGGGCAGTGGCCATTTTGTGGGGCTGGCTGGGATGGGAGTGGCTTCAGCCATCGCCAATGCCAAATTGACTGGAATGGAAGTGACATCACAGGCTTTTTTCTTTGAATCAAGACCATCTCCTGGTATATTTTTCTGTGAGTCCATATAAGGTAAATTTCTCTTTGGTTTGCTTTCTATATTATCTTCTCCTAAGACACTCCTTGTTGGACCATCAGGGTCTCCTTCCTGTGGGCCCATTCTGCCTGGGTCATTCCAGTCACATTATTCCATTCTGTTAAGGTTTTGCTTCAGCAGATATTCCCGCCAGGAAGTCCTTTCCATATGATTCAGTCTCCACTTTCACTTGACTTTCTTGATCATTTTAGCTCTCACTTCCCTCTGTCCTCCTGACCTATTACACTACATGTCTAGCTCTGAACTAGATGTAGGAAATTTTTATAGCTGTAAAAGTCACAGTCCCTTGCAAGGAGCTTTCAATCCAGTGAGAAAGGCAGACACGCGTTCGGTACAGTGTAGAAAGCACAAGGAGAGAAGCATGCAGAGTATGGAGGGAGCTCACAGGAGAGGCACCACTGAAGACTGTGAGGGGGATT
Source organism: Equus quagga (assembly GCF_021613505.1). NCBI lineage: Eukaryota > Metazoa > Chordata > Mammalia > Perissodactyla > Equidae > Equus > Equus quagga. The sequence goes on from NC_060281.1 coordinate 82,418,288, forward strand.
GAGCACATGTCAAGAGAACTGCCTGGTGCTGACACTCAGAAGGGTGGGTAGAAGTTATCCAAGTGGGGCCTGACCAAGGCAGTGGCAGCAGAGTGAGGGGTGAATGATTTCGGACATAGAAGGTAGAATCTACAAGACTTTGTGAATGAGTTCCCAACTGTTCTATTATTATTTCACTAAGAAGGTGTATCTCCTTAATTAGTCCCTAAGTTCAAGGACAGGGGCCATGCCTCTTTTCCACTTACACCATCCCATCGTCTGGCACATGGCTGGGCATGTGGTAAATGTGCCATGAACATTTCTTGAGTTGCCTGGGTTCCTTTCTGTTCTTTTTTCTTTTCTAGTGTTTCCACGTACAGATGTGTACATATCGGTCAGAGGGAGACGCTTGTGTGGAAGAAAGTTGGCTCACAGTTAAAGTGTAAACAGACCATCTCCTGATGGACTCAGGAAGTGACCTCGAGTCATCAGAAATGCCCGTGGCCTCCCCTTATTGAAGATGTACCTAGTTTTGCTTTGATAGTGTCAGGGACAAAAGAAGGGACTCAGATTGCAGACACACCCAATGGCCCAAGTGGGTGCAATTGTCAGACTCCAGAGAGCCAGGCTGCTTCTCATATAGCCTGTGACCTTGTGCTTCCTTGATCTCTGCATGCCTCAGGTCCCCCTCCATGGGACAGGAATAAGTATGCTGATCTTATCTGTCTCATCTTGTGACAGCAGCAAAAGTGACACATGTGAAGGATTTTTGTAAACATTATACACTCATGCAAGATTATACAATCAGCACTAGTATCATACGGCAAGAATTGGTGGGCACCGGGAATATTCTTCTACCTCCAACTTTTTTTCCATTGCTTTGTCACTCTGTCTATAATTCCTGCAATTCAACGTTAATTCCTTTTGGCAAAGAATGTGTGATATTCCAGTGGTTCAGCTGCACTCAGAGGACATCTTTTATCACATCCCAAGCCCCCAGACATGGTGGCCTCTCAATCAGGAAAACAATGCAAAGGAACCCACACCTGTCTGGGGGTCATAATTGGTTGAGTGGGACAGGATCTTAGCAAATTTTTTTTCCAGAATCAGAGGTCATGAAGTCATAAGATCCACAAGCCAAATTTCTTTAACTTTACACTCTTTTCTTGGTTTCTTGTAGGCCATGCTGCCATTATTGGTTTTAACATAGTTCTTTGTTCCCATATACTTTGTGGCAGAGATGAGTAGCCACAGGTGTTCTATGCTCATCATGGAACAGTCAGGCATACTTCATCCTTTCATTTATTAATTCATTCTTTCTGTTCAATCGTGAAACCTGAGTACTGGGCACTCACCCAAAGTGTTGCTAGAAATATACAAGTGGCAAAACCCCAGTGCCTTCGCTTGAGGGGATCCCAGTGTAGAATGTGGCTGCATCCAGGTGACAAGCCCGTGGTGGCCCTGCAAGATGACCCCTGTGATCCAGATGACCCAGCCTGGTGCAGGAACACTGAATCCAGGGCTGCTTGTGTGCTTTACGAGTAACCTGAGTTGAATCTTGTGTGATAAGGGACAGCTCTGTAGTTAGAAAAGTGAGATCATGGAGGGTCAGAGGAAGCAATCTACAGACTCTGAAAACAATGAAAGCACTTGAAGCGTTTGGAGGTTATTATAGATTGGTGACACTCCCCCCCCCCCCAAAAAAAAGCTTGTTGAAGTTCTAAATCCCAGTACCCCAGAATGTGACCTTACTTGGAAATAGGGTGAGTGCAGATGTAATTAGTTAAGATGAGAGTGTCAAGTTAAAAAGCAAATTCACCTGTTATTTTACCCTCCAAATGAGTTTATTTTGGAATAGCCAAAAGAATTGCAATTCCGGGTGTGCCTGTTTAAAGCAAATCATAGGCCAATCCAGCAAACAAAGAAGGGTAGCTGCTTTTACGACAAAAAGGGAGGGGCTGTTCTAAATGAAAATCTATTGGAGGAAAGTAATCGTTCAGGGTGGCAATGGCTTCTCATTGGCTGAGCTGTTGCTGGGTGGGGAGAAAAATCTTCAGTAGTAAAGTAGTTTTACTTCCTGTCAAAGATACAAGCAGTACATGTCTTCCTGTTTGGTGTAATTGATGATGAATGATAGGGTGTGACAGCGCCCCCTACAGGCGTTCCCAACTCCAATTTAGTTAAGGTTTCTATTATTTTCCACATGGAGTATGGTGGGGGCCCTAAGCTGATATGCCTGGTGTCCTTATAGGAAGAGGGACATTCGGACACAGAAGCACGGGGAGAATCTCACGTGACAATGGCAGCAGAGACTGAGGTGCTGCGCCTGTGGGCCGAGGAACGCCAAGGATCACCAACAAAACTCCAGAAGCTAGAAAGAGGCAAGGAAGGATTTCAGATTTTTAGAGATTTCAGAGGAGCCTGGCCCTGTTGACACCTTGATTGAAGACTTCTAGTTTCCAGAATGTGAGAGAATAAGTTTCTGTTGTCTCGAGCCACTCAACTTGTGGTACTTTGTCAGGGCAGCCCTAGCAGCTGATACATATTTTGGTGTTGCAAAGTGGGGTGTATCTGTAACAAATACCTAAAAATGCGGAAGTGGCTTTGGGCTAGGGTAATAGCTAGAGGCTGGGAGAGATTCGCAGCACTTGATAAAAGGCTGGATTTCCTTGAAGAGACTGTTGGTAGAAAAATGGACATTAAAGGAGATTCTGGCGAGGGCTCAGAAAGGAGAAAGAGAGCTACACAAAAAGATTCTATCACCGTAGAGAATACATCCATTGTCATGAACAGAATGTTGCTAGAAATATGAATGTTAAAGGTGCTTCTGGCAAAGCCTCCGACAGGAATGAGGAGCATGTTATTGGGCCCTGGAGGAAAGGTGATGCTTATCATAAAACGGCAGAGAACTTGGATGAATTGTGCTCTGTTGGGTGGAAAATGGAACTTGAAAGCAATGAACTTGGCTCTTTTGCTGAGGTGATTTCCAAGGGTTGAAGACATGGTCAGTTTCTTGTTGCTGCTCATGGTAAAATATGAGAGTAAGGAGCCAAATTGAAGGAGGAATTGCTAGGCAACCAGAAACCAGCACTTGTTGATTTGGAAAATTCTCCTGCTACCAAGATAGCATCCTCTGAAAACAAGGCCAAGGATGTGGCTGGATGCCCATTTCCTAAAGAGATTAGGCATGTGATTCATAGATCTAATCAATCATGTCTGCAGGAATAGAGATGTGGTTATCCAGGAAGAATCCTGGGCAATCTGTAGAGAATCCTTGAACCTAATGGATGGATCTGCTTGACAATTACATGGAAGACTGACAAAGTTTTTGAGAATGTTATACCAGCAAAACCACTAACAGCCTGTACTGAAGGGCACAGAAATGGGACAAAATGAAGGAAGAGCCCCTGATGCAGAGGTCTGACCTCCTCAGTTCCAGAGGGCAGGACCACCACCCAAGGGAGTGAGGCCACCCTAGAGAGTCCTGAGGACAGAGCACTGAGCCACAGATAATTATTATTGAGCCTTAAAACCTAATGGAGAGTGACATCAGGGAAAATAGTGGAGTAGGGAGCCCTTCAGCACACCCAGCAGTGCTCCCAGAAGATGCGCTTGCCCCAGCCTGGGGCTACCACACACCTCTCCCTGGAGTCTCCCAGATGTCCCAAGGAGGAGGCAGTGGCCATGCCACACTGGAGTGGAGCCCGAGGACTGTGCCTCCAGGGTCTGGCCCCCAGAGGTTTTAGCTGTTATAGATAAGATTTCAGTGCATTTCTTCTAAAGCTCCCATCATGCACCATGGTGGCACCAATGCTCCTGCAGGAGGTAAGAGCAGTGTCTGGGAGTGACAGCAGAGTGTCATGACTGCATGAGATGTTCCTCCTTTTTATCCCCTTTTTGAACAATGGATTAGACATCCATCCGTGAGCAGAAGTGCCTTTGTGGGTGTGGTGGGATATGGCACCATATGCTAAGGGGCCCAGGAGCATCTCACCCACCTGTGCATCCAGTAATAGACAGACAGACGTTGGTCCTGGCTTTGGAACCGGTGGAGACGGCAAACCTCTCCAGAACCCCCTCGCCGTGGTCGAGAAAAAACCTGGAGAATGCTGACCTGAGCAGATTTCCACACAAGAGACAGAATTTGCAAAAGTCCAGCCTTCCCCAGGGGAGATTCCAGCATGCCACTGGAGTGAAAGAAAAAAGAAAAGAAAGATGAGATTGGTCAAGTGGAGGAGGCAGTAAGAGAAACTTTCCCAGCATGCCCCACCCCCAAAGAAAACTGCAAGCAGCTGATCCGTGAAGCGACGAACTCTCCTTGAAAAAAAGGAGAGTGGCGAGTACCTGACTCCCCCAGTTGTGTGGGATGAGGCTGGAGAAACCCGTTTGTCTCTACTTTCATCTCAATTTTGCCTAAAATGGCTCAAAAAAATAGTGCTTAAAAAAAGACTACAAATAGCCTCTAAATTGGTTACAAATAGCCAATAAGCACGTGAAAAGATGCTCGACATCACTAATCATTAAGGAAATGTATATCAAAACCATAATGAGATACGACCTCATGCCCATTAGGATGGCTGCTATCAAAAAACAATAGAAAATAACAAGTGTTGGTGAGAACGTGGAGAAAGTGAACCGTCGTGCACTGTTGGTGGGATCGTGAAATGGCGCAGCCACTGTGGAAAACAGTGTGGCATTTCCTCAAAAAATTAAAGTTAGAATTAACAAATAATCTAGCAATTCCACTTCTGGAAAAGAAGAGGGGTCTCCAAGAGATGTTTGCACACCCATGTTCATGGCAACATTACTCACGATAGCCAAAAGGTGGAAGCAACCCAAGTGTCCATCGATGGATGGATGGATAAACAAAATGTTGTATATATGTACAATGGAATATTATTCAGCCTTAAAAAGGAAGAAAATTCTGACAAATGCTACAACATGAATGAAGCTTAAGGACGTTATGTTAAGTGATATGTCAGTCACAAAAAGACAAATACTGTATAATTCCACTTATGTGAGGTTCCTAGAGTAGTCAAAACTATAGAGACAGAAAGTAGAATGGTGGTTGCCATAGGCAATTATGATCATTTAAATTTATACCCGGATGTATAATTGCTTTTGTTTGATTATTTATTTATCATATTACCATAATTGTGATTCATATATACAAGTATTATTAGACTTCAAATTTATTGGTAAAAATAATAAAACTTATTTGTTGAGTACCTATCATGCATTAAGTGTTGTTCTAAGTACTCAAATCCACTTGCACGTTAACTCCCCATTTTACAGACAAGAACGTGAAGATTGAGAGAGATTGTCATTTACCAAAATTCACGCTTCTAGTAAATGTCGGAGCTGGGAACAGATCCCCAGATTGTCTGATGCAACGCCTGTGGTCCGAGCAGCCTCGCTGCCCTTCCCAGGGACTGTGTCTTTCTCGCCTCTGTATTCCCAAGGTGCCATGCGCAGTGCTTAATTCACGTAAGTGCTTCGTAGATGCTGAGTGACCTGGCTGTGCTGGGTCTGCAGGGGAATCCCTGGTGACATCGTCCCTGCAGGCGATGGCCGTGCCAGAGGATCTGGGGAAGCGGTTAGGTGGGAAGTGACTCCAGATCTACCTGTCTGTCCTCCCCCTCTTCGTCTGTGTGGCTGGGAGAGTCTCAGTGAGATTGGGTCTGTCCTATGCATCTCTGTAGCCTCCAAACCCCGCAGGGCCCAGCACACAGTAGGAGCTCAATAATTAGCAGCTGCCTTGGGCAGCGGGACAGTGTGGTGGTCGTGTCTCTGGCATTTGGAATCTGGGAACCGGAGTTCGAATCATGGCTCGTCCACTTCTGTGCTGTGTGACCCTGGACAGGTCTAACATCCTCTCTGTGAGACTCAGTTTCCTCATTTGTAGGATGGGAACTGACATCACAGAGGCCTGTGGGATTTCAGGAGCTAATCTGTGAAAAGAGTGTGGCACACGCGGAGCGCTGGACAAGCTACAGCTATTGGAGTTAATATCGTCACCGTGATGTCAACGAGTCTAGTAAACACTCCGGTCTCCACTCGCCTTCTGGAAACTGAGAAGGGCTGACCAGATGGCCTCTCTGTCTCGTCCACACCAGGACTCTCAGAATCAGAGATGGGGGCTGTGTTGGTGGGTGCAGAGCAGCCCCCAGCAGAGGAGAAGGAAACTGACAAAGTGTCACAATAACACTTGGAAGAGAGAGTTTTAAAGGTGGGACAAAGGTTGACGGAGACGCCAGGAAGGTGAGCTGCATGTGTGGTGTCCCCAGCAGGGAAGGTCAGTGAGGTCGCCTCACCAGCACCCCGGATCCCTGAGTGCCCGAGCCCTGGGTGCTCATGGTGGAGGAGGCCCCTCCGTCACCCTAGGCCTCCTGGGTGCCTAGGACCCTGGGTGCCCTCCGTCCCCCTAGGCCTAGGACCCTGGGTCCTGGGTCTCCGGGTCCTGTGGGCTCAGAGGCACATCTCCTGTATTCTGCCCCATCTCCTCTGTGTCAGCTAAGGGCACGGCCTCCACTGTCCCCAAGTCCCCATGCTCGGGATGCCAGGGCAGCAGAGGGCTCTGGGCCAGGGTACAGCCAAGGCGTTCTCACAGCCCTGGGCCACATGTCAGGTCAGCAGTGGGGCCCACGTCCCCCGACACCAGAGGGCCACTTCTTTAAGGTTCCAAAACTCACAATAATTGAGATCTTTTAAGGCCCACGTTCCTTCTCCAAACTGTCATTTGTGCTGCAAAATTAAGTTGTTGAGAGAACCCCTCCATCCCAAGAATTCTTAAGGATTCCCTCTTTCCTATGGGGTAATGGGGGTGGAGGGATCACCAAAAAATAGGCCATGAAGGTGGTACGCTCAAATGTCAATGATGTGGGTCCCTTGGCGAGGACATTATTGTTTGTGGGCTAGTTTCTTTTGTTTGTTTTGCAGATTCGCCCCAGATCTGAGCTGTTCCTTTGGAGCACTCAGCATTCCAGCACAGACGAATGGGGCCCCGAGGACCACACACTGCTATGGGGGCAGCTTGGGCCTGACCACCTGGCGCCGCCCTCCCCAGAGCATCTCCATGGTGACCGCAGGACCTAGCACCAGGAAGAACCCTGGGTTTGGAGGCACTACTGCCCCTTCCTCAAGTCACATCCCCGGGGGCCCAACCAGAAAGAGCCCCCTTACTTCCAGCCGAGGGCCCAGCACCCCTGCTAGCAAGACGCCTTGAGGGCCGTGTCCATCCCCACCTCAACTCCAGGCAGCTCCTGCCTCTGCGGGGGGCACAGCGAGGAGCAGCCTTACCATCAGGGCCCCATCCCCTGTCCAGGGCTTGGTTGGACACAGAACTGTCAGGCCATCAACCAGCTCAGTTTCCTCTGGTTCAAGATCCACAGTCTGGGGTCTAGGAAGCAAGAGCTGACCTGAAGTAAGAGCTCGCTAGAAAAGTAGCCAGCGCTCAGGTTGCTGCATCCTGGACCTTGTTTCTGCTTTGTCTAGGTTTCTAACCCAAACTTATCTCTGAGGTCTGCCTTCCCCCAGGAAACTGGTGGCCCAACACCTTGAAGAGAGTGTAAGGAGGAGGAGACAGAATGAGGCCAGACAGGGGCCTGCCCTTCACAGCGTGAGTTCCACTGTGGAGCCAGGAAAGCAGCGTGTCCCTATCGTCACCCTGGCCTGTCCTGCTCTGACCCTCATTCCTGTGGGAACCCAATCAGAGCATCACTGACTGGTTTTCACTGGAAGCCAACCTGCCGGGGGGGCTGGAGGGGCAGCATGCTTATCCTGGCATCATTGCAAAGGGGCATGGGTCTCCCCAAACCTCTTCCTTGCTCGGCCTAAATATAGAAGAGGTTCTCTTCCCTCGGCCGTCAGGATCTGTGCCTTCAGGTTTTGGTGCATGTCCCTCACTGGGTCCTTAGATGAGCACTGGGGGAGATGCTCAGAAGTCCAGGGAACATCCTTTGAGGAGTGGAGGGGGCTGGCCCCCATGTACCCACTCCCCCCACCAAGTATGTCTCCATAGACACAGCATTGCATGCCCACTGCCTTCCACACAGCGGTGCCCCACCTTTAGCTGGTGTGAGGCGGGCAGATCCCAGTGGTCTCCTCAGCCCATTTCCCTCCAGATTTGGAGCAGGCAGGTGCCCACTGCTGCCTCTGGTTCCTTCCTCCTCGTCCCACTTCTCTCCTGCCATCCTTGTCTGTCTTCTACATGCTTTTTATAAGTCTAGAAGGATCCATGTGGTGATGGATCAGAGTTAGAGACATCAGTACAGACATGTGTTTGCCTTAATGAAGACACAGATGGTCACATATACAAACATTCATAGATATGTATATACACATAGATTAACTTACACATTGATTTCCTGGCTCTGTCACCTGACAGGGCCTAGAAGCAACAATACCCCAGTAGCAACAACCACACCTAGTACCCAGGTGTCCCCAAACTAAGAAACCAGGGCTCCCTGGAGAAATAACTGATTCACAGGAGGCCAGATTCACAAACAGACCAGGACTTCCAACTCCTGCTGACTCCACCCCATCACCTTTATTATTATCATTATTATTTTTTTTTGAAAAAATAACATGTTCATAATAATAATAATAAAAAAAATCACACTGCTGGAGAGCACAATTAAAAGTAAGTCTCCCTTCCGGACAGGAGAAAGAGAGAGACCTGTCAGCAAAGAGAAGGGAGCCGCTCACAGCAAGAGACAAAATCAGTAGCCCTCACACAGCCCAGAGAGAGAAGCTGCAGGGTGCTGTTAGACTTGCCCTTTTTTCAGTCAGATTCCCCCCATATCTTCCCATCATTAAGTGACTCAGAGTGTCTTTTCTGTCCCAAGAGCCTTGACTAAGATCTGCTTTAGCAGCTTGATAAAATAGTGTTATCGCTTCCATGGTAAATTAACGATCCTGTGTGCTTACATGGCATTGACACCAAGAGTCCATAAACATGATGTCATTTGATTCTTTTTTTTAAAAGATTTTATTTATTTATTTTTGTTTTTCCTTCTTCTCCCCAAAGCCCCCCAGTACATAGTTGTATATTTTAGTTGTGGGTCCTTCTAGTTGTGTCATGTGGGACGCCGCCTCAGCGTGGCCTGATGAGCGGTGCTAGGTGTGTGCCCAGGATCTGAACCAGTGAAACCCTGGGCTGCTGAAGCGGAGTATGCAAACTCAACCACTCGGCCACAGGCCGGCCCCATCATTTGATTCTTATCCTTACAGCTGCACCGGAAGGTAGGTAAGTAGAATCAACACCTCTCCCATTTTACAGATAAGAAAACCGAGGCTTGGAGAATAAGGAATGATGTTCAGAGAGCAATGACTGTAGAGCAGGAACCAGGACAAGGTTAGCAGGGACATCCTGGAGCTCTCATAGATCATCTGGGAGGAGCACTTTTCTCTCCCGCCTTTTCTATGCCTCACCCGAAGGCACACGCCCTGCACTCTACACTCTTCATTCTGCTTGCCTTCTCCAATCCCTTCAATAACCACGTTCATACCAAATAACTTCCGCCCTCTGGCTACAGCTGATTGGTGCAGATATGGTCACCTGACCCAGGAGAGACTCAATTTCATTGGCTGGGCTAAGCCAATCGATTTTGAAGCTTAGAAACTAGAGACAATTATTTCTTGAGCATTTTCTATGTGCCAGGAATATCAGAGAGCGCTTGGCATCCATTTAATTCTTGCTACAAGCTTAGGTTGATAGTTATTGCCCCCATTTTATAGATGAGGAAACTGCAGTTCAGGAAGGTGAAGGGTCATGTTCAAGGTTACACAGCTATTAAGTAACAGAATTGAAATTCAATTGTATATATGTCGGACCAGAGACTGTGGTCTTAATCACCACGTGGTGCTGCCTCCATTAGTGGGCGCCACTTCTCCCTCAGCCACCCCAGTATTCAAGTCTTTACTGGACAACAGGCAGTTCCCCAAATGGACCATACTGCTTGTCACCTCCGAGCCCTTCCTGTGTCATTCCTTCTGCCTTCCACGCCCTCCCTGGACCTGCCACTTCCTAGCAGCCAGTCCCTGGGCGTGTTCCTCCATCTCATTGACCTCAGTTTCCTTGTGTGTAGAAAGGGAAGCACGCTGGTTATAACGCTTACCTCACAAGGTCAACGTGAGTGTCAAGTGATGCCTGTGAAAGCAATTTATAAACTTTAAAGCCCTGTGCCAACATCAGCTACGGTAGTACAAAACAATGGATGCCTGGGGGCGAAGACAAGGAAGGAACTTAAAAGGGGCCGGCTGGTGGCGCAGTGGTTCAGTGCGCACGTTCCGCTTCGGCGGCCCGGGGTTCGCCAGTTTGGGTCCCAGGTGCGGACATGACATCGCTTGTCAGGCCATGCTGTGGTAGGCGTCCCACATAGAAAGTAGAGGAAGATGGGCATGGATGTTAGCTCAGGGCCAGTCTTCCTCAGCAAAGAGGAGGATTGGAGGCAGATGTTAGCTCAGGGCTAATCTTCCTCAAAAAAAAAAAAAAAAAAAAGAAAGGAACTTAAAAGATAGAAACAGGTGCTGTGTTGAACTGGTTGATGCAGAGTTGATCTATATTTTAGTGATAGAAATAAGGTTTATAAAAGGACAAATAAAAAATTAGGCAAAATTGGGATAAGGACTATGAAAGAAGCCAATTGGGAAGGGAAGACTTGGGTGGAGTTGGGTCCTCTGAGCCCTGGAGAGAGGAAAGAGATTGACATGTGCAAGAGCCAACAGAATGGGTTTCAGGGGAGGGGAAGAGTGGCGACTCACTTTAGAAGGTGATTGGGCTAGAGAGAGGAAGGAGTGGGAATGAGGGTAGAGAGTAGTGGATGGGTCCAAGGCCCAAAAGGCTTGCTGAATCATACTCAGTGGTGGAAGATCAGAAGCTCCCCCTTAAGATCAGGAACAAGACAAGGACGTCCACTTGCACGACTTCTATTAACATTGCACTGGAAATTCTAACCACAGCAGCTAGGCAATATTTTATATATATAAAAGAAATATAAGGCATCCAAACTGGAAAGAAAGAGGTAAAACCATCTCTATTTGTGGAGACTTGATCTTATACAGAGAAAAGCCTAAAGAATATGCACACACAAACTATTAAAGCCAATAAACATATTTGGCAAAGTTATAGCATACAAGATCAACATCCTCAAATGAGCAGTATGTCTATACACTAACAATGAACGATTTGAAAAGGAAATTAAGAAAACAATTCCATTTACAATAGCATCAACAAGAGTGAAGTAATTAGGAATAAAGTTAACCAAGAAGGTACAAGACTGGTACACTGAAAACTACAAAATGTTGCTGAAAGAAATAAAGAAGATACAAATAAATGGAAAGACAGCCTGTGTTCACGGATTGGAAAATGTAATATTGTTAAGATGACAATACTCCCCCAAACTATCTACAGGTTCAGTGCAATCCCTATAAAAATCGCAACAGCTATTTTTGCAGAAAGGGAAAAGCTGATCCTAAAATTCATATGGAACATCGAAAGTCCCCAAACAGCCAAGACGATCTGGAAAAAGAAGAACAAAAATTGTAAGATTCACACTTCCCTGCAGTAATGAAAATTGTGGTACTGGAATAGGATAGCTGTATAGAGCAACTGAGTAAAATTGAGAGTTCAGAAATCAATCCAGACATTTATGATCAATTGGTTTTCAAGAGGCTGCCAAGACTTTTCAATAGGGAAACGGTATTCTCTTCAACAAATGGTGCTTGAACAATTGGATACCCACATGCAAATAGAGCCAGACCCTTACCTCACACCATATACAAAAATCAACTCAAAATGGATTAGAGACAAATATAAAAGCTATAGCTATAAAACTCTTAGAAGAAAACAGAGGGGCAAACAGTCATGACCTTGGGTTTGCACATGGTTTCTTAGATATGACATCAAAAGCATGAGCAACAGAAGAAAAAATAGATAAATTGGATGTTATAAAATTCTAAAAGTTTTGTGCACTATCTCAATAAGGCACTATCAAGAAAGAGAAAAGAGAGCCAGCCCCGGTGGCCTAGTGGTTAATCTTGGCATGCTCCACTTTGGTGGCCTGGGTTTGGTTCCTGGGCATGGACCTACACCACTTGTCGGTGGCCATGCTGTGTCAGTGACCCACAAACAAAATAGAGGAAGATTGGCAACAGATGTTAGCTCAGGGAAAATCTTCCTTAGCACAAAAAAAGAAAGGAAGAAAGAAAAGAAAAAACAACCCACAGAATAGGAGAAAATATTTGCAAATCATATATGTCATAAGAGTCTAGTATCCAGAATACAGAAAGAATTCATACAACTCACCAACAAAAAGACAATCCAATTTAAAAACGAGCAAAGGACTTGAACAGAACTTCTCCAAAGGATTTATACAAATGGCTCACAAACATAGCAAAAGATGTTCAACATTATTAGTCATTAGGGAAATGCAAATCAAATCCACAATGAGATGCCACTTCACACCCACTAGGATGACTATAATTTTTAAAAAAAGAAGAAGAACAGGAAAACAAGTTTTGGCAAGGATGTGGAGAAATCAAAATCCTTGTACATTGCTGGTAGGAATGCAAAACAGTGCAGTCACCATGGACAATAACTTGGAGGTTCCTCAAAATGTTAAATGTAGAAGTACCATATGACCCGTGTCTTGGTCCGTTTGGGCTGCTATGACAAAGTACCACAGACTTGGTAGCTTATAAACAACAGAAATTGATTTCTTACAGTTCTGGAGCCTGGAAGTCCAAGATCAAGGCACTGGCAAATTCGGTGTCTGGTGAGGGCCTGCTTCCTGAGTCACAGATGGCTGTCTTCTCGCTGTGTCTTTACATAGTAGAAAGGGCACAGAGCTCTCTGAGGTCTCTGTTAGAACAGCACTAATCTTATTCATGAGGGCGCCATCCTCCCAAAGGCCCCACCTCCAAATAGCCTCACACTGGGGATTAGGTGTCAACATATGAATTTGGGGGGAACGTAAACAATCTATAGCACCCAGCAATTACACTCCTAGCTGTATACTCAAGTGAAATAAAAATTCATGCCCACACAAAAACTTGTACACAAATGTTCATAGCAGCACTATTCACAACAGCCAAAAGGTGGAGAAACAGCCCGTGTCCATCAACTGATGAAGGCATAAACCAAATGTGGTCCATCCATGCAATGGAATATTATTCAGCTATAAAAAGGAATGAAGTACTGACGCTACAACATGGATGAACCTCAAAATATTATCGTATGTGAAAGAGGCCAGACACAAAGGCTATATATTATATCATTCTATTTACATGAAATGCCCAGAATAGGCAAACTGACAGAGACAGAAAGCAGATTAGTGGTTGCCAGGGGCTGGGGGAGTGGGAAATCAGGAGTGACTGCTTAATGGGTAGTTTCCTTTTGACGTGAAGGAATGTTCTGGAACTAGACAGTGGTGATGGTTTCACAACATTGTGCATGTCCTAAATGCCACTGAATTGTCCACTTTAAAATGGTGAATGTTATCACAATAAATAAAAAGGCTTGCTGGTGAGTAGAATGTGGGATGACGGTGTAAGAGGGAAATCAAGATTCTTCTGGTTTCTTTTAGGGCGTTATGGACTGGAGGAGCCCTAAGCATTCACTGTGTTTCAGTCTCTACTGCATCCTTTCTCTTCTTTGTCTACGTATGTTCCTACCCGCCGCAGGCCCTTTGCACCTGCTCTTCCATGTGCCTGGATGATCTTCCTCCAATTCTTGGCCTGGTTACCACCCTTTCCATTCATATCTCAACCATGCCGTCACTTCCTCAAACACTTTTCCACAAGCCTGACTGGCTCCCCCTCGTCTCTTTAGAGTCCCCACCCCCGTGGACCCTCAGTGTCACACCTTCCAGTTCTCCTGCTTCACAGCATTGATTACAATCTGTTCTTTCATTGATTTGATCACTTGCTTATTGTCTGTGTCCCCTTAGCTCAAATATGAGTTCCATGAGAAAAATAATGCCACATGACTTCTCCACACCATATCCCCAGTGCTGGGCACACAGCGCGCTCTCAACAAAGACATGTCGAACAAAGGAATGAATGAATGAAACTTGCCTAGGAAAAATCAGAAAAAGATCTAGCCTTGTTTAAGTGAAATAAACTAAAGCAAAGTTGAGATTAGCATTTATTATTTATCTATAGGAGGAAGTGAGATTTTTTTTTTTTTGCCTCAATTTTAGACTTGGAAATTTATTACGGTGAAGTCATCTCCCCCATCAGTCTGCTACCCACCAGGGCCATCCATCAAAGGGACCTGCCAGGCTTCCTCTTAAAATTCCCTGGAACCTCCCACTCTCATCCCTCGACACCACAGCTTCACAGCCTCAGGGTCCACAGATCCTACCCACCGTGACTCAGACGCCATCAGGCTTCGGCAGCCTGTGAAGCGACATTGACATTAACCCACCATCGCTATTCTTTCCTTCGTCTGCTCACACAGCACCTCCATCCATCCTGTAAAAAGCTCCTTGCTCCAACACCTGGGAGAATCCAAAGAGGAGACTCATAAACCTACTGTGGCCCCAGTCATCACTCACCACGTGCTGGGTTGACTTTTCTCTGCTCTGGCCCCCGCTGGGGACCTGGGAAATGTCTGTTACCCATACATCACTAGCAGGAGCCCCGTAAGAGCCAAGGTTGATGAATGAGGTGCCTGGCCTGGCATGAGGTCTCTGGATGCTCCCCAAATTTCCACTTCTGCATTCTTTGCAGAGGCGGCCCTCCCCCACCTGCTGACCAGAGATTGATTGAACCTAATCAGGATGATCTTGTTCCCCGTTGGAAGATATTCAGTGGTCCAGCATCCTTTGCAGTAAAAATGACCATGTAACCCAGTTCAGGCCAATGAGACACTGGAGGAGGTCATCGAGAGAGCAAGGATGTGACCACCAGTTGACCTTTGAGCTGGACCCAAGCAATCAGAGGCTCCTCACCCCTCCCCTGTCCTTGGAATGTGCATTCCGCCCACTGTTCCCACAATGCGAGCCATTTTCAAGGACACAGCCTTGAGAGAGTAAGGTGTCGGTGAGACCATCTGGATGGTATACGTGACCGAACCCAGTGGTGGCCTCTATCTAAACTTTTAAGATTCTGGCAGGTGGGTGTGGAGATCTATTCATCTTGCAGCCATCCAAGACAAGCCTCCTATGTAAGTTCCCTTGCTTCTTAAACCTGCCACCTCCCCATCTGGAGTGGTCTGCCCTTCCTTCGGTCTCTCCTTGCTCTCTGCGTCCAGGGGCCAGTTTGTGAACCAACAGATTTAAAGGGAAATATGTTGGGGGGTCCCTAGGAGTGCTTTTTCTTTCCTGATAAAAGGAACAGATGCAGTTAACACTGCCCCTTTCTTCCTTCACTGAAACTAAATATAACGCCTGGATTTGCAGCAGCCATTTTGAGCTCATGAGGCATCAAGCCACAAACCAAAAATGATGGCACAAAGATCCGAAGAGCCTGCGTCATCATTGCCCTCAATCAGCCAATGAATCAATAGATGGGGTGACATCCATTAGACACAGTCGGCCCAGTGCCTAGGGCCTACAATACTTTTAGGGGCCCATTAAAACGTTTTAAATTCTTTAAAAATCAGGAAAAAAATCAACTTTTAGGTCAAGGAAAATATTTTAATATGTAATATTATCACATATTTGTCTAGTAATACTATGTATTTATTTATGAAAATATAGCCATAAATATAATTTTTAATATTTTTTGATGAAAGAAGAACCCCCTGAAGGCAAAAATGCCTAGGCTCACAAAAGGCATAAAGCCCTTCCAATGCCAGCAATGTTAATCTCCATATTTCTTATTAATCTGTGACAACAATCCTACTTTTTTTTTTTTTTTTTTGCTGAGGAAGACTGTCCCTGAGCTAATATTGTGCCAATCTTCCTTTATTTTGTATGTGGGTCACTGCCACAGCATGGCTGAGGAATGGTGTAGGTCCACACCTGGGATCCAAACCTGTGAACTTGGGCTGCTGAAGCAGAGCACACCAAACTTAACCACTATGCCATGGGGCTGGCCCCAACAATCACCTACTTTTAACCTTGGTCTCTGCTATTTGAGCCAAAGCATTCCGATCTGATGCAGGTAAGAAGGGCTTTCCTCCCATCTCTGTGCTGCATCCTGCTGCCAGCGTCCAGCAGCAGCTCTGTTTAGAACAGGGTGAGGTTAAGGGTTTTGTCAGCTTCTGGCCGTCCCCTCTTTTGAGCCCCTGGGACACAAATCCAGTCTGGAGTCTGCCAAGAAGCAGCTGCCAAACCATCTCCTCTTCTTTATCCCTCATCATGCGCTCACCCCCCTCCCCCTCCCCCAGGCATGTCCAAGGATGCAAGTGGACAGTGGTGTGCAGTGTAGACATGAAGCATCTGTCCTTCCTTCACGTGTCTGGGCCCCCAACCAACCAATCAAACACTTTGCTGCATCACCGTTTACTCTAAACCTTCCCTCTTACAAATTTAAACCTGGTACCCACCTTTGAGATTATATCTTAAGGAAATAATTAAGGATGCTCTCCAATTACAAAATTGTTCATGCTGGCAAAAACGGAATCGATCCAAATATTCAACAATAGAAGGCAGTATAAGTTATGAGGCACCCATCCTTGTGATGTCCTCTTGCAGATATGAAAATTAATGATCTAGATCCATATTTATTGACATAGAGAGAGGTTCATTTTTTTAAGTGAAAAAGCAGGTCAATTTTTTTTCTATTCATGGTCATAGAAACAAATGAAATCATTACATAGAGTAATTGTACCAGTACGATGTTTTCAACTACAAGAGAAAACTCTAAGTCAGTGACTTCACAATGAGGAAATGTATTTTCCAAAATAACAAGAAATCCAGAGGTGGGGAGCTCGGGCTCCAACACCTTGTGACTCTCCTGCCCCTGCTCACCTGCCTGTGTTGGCCGTGCCCTACTGAGCACGATGCTGAGCTTTCCCAGCAGGGGGCGCTGAAGGGACGTTGCAGGCGAAAGAGGCCTTTCTCATTCGTTCCGGCTGCTGCACCATTTCACGGGTCAGAAGATGCAATTCTCAGACCCTGGGGAAGGCTTTGGGACCCGGGAAAGTTCTCGTGCTCTGGCCTCAGGGAGAGTCCAGCTCTTCCCAAGCTGACCTTCGATGATGGCGCCCCTAGTGGTGAGTGGTCCAATTGCAGCGGAGAGAGCTGAGCTCCAAATTCAGAAACCTGAACGAGCTGGGGTCCCATCCGTGCCCACCTTCCTTTGGCTGTTAAACCAAACACCATCAGGTCTTTTATCTCGGAAGAAAAATTCCAGGTTTTCAGGGAAGGACCCGCACAGGTCAATTTCCCAGGCTTAGTGCTTAGCAGGGAAAGGAAAAATGTGGGTTTCGAAAACTGGCTCTGAGCCAGCGTGAGGCTTAGGCATCCTACTTTTCTAAAAGTAGCTAACTTAGGGGTGCAATCAGCAGGAGAACCACTGGATCAATCTCTTGGGACTTGAGGTTAGAATTCTGGCTGCTGCTCATTTGCTGTGTGAGCTTAGACAAAGCTCTCTCTAGGCCTGGCTTTCTTCTCCACGAAATGGAAATCCTAGGGTGGTGAGGGCGGGGCCATAAGATCATGCAAGCAAAGCCTAAAGCCCTTAGCATTGCGGCTGGCACACAGTAGGTCCTCAGTATACGGTTATAGCATATGAGGGGGCTTTTGCTACCAAGCAACCGTTTCGCATTCTCTGGGCCCCTGGGGGACTCCCCACACCCTCACTGGAGATAGTGGGGTGGTGACATTGTGATTGAGGCTCCCCTCCCCCAGTTGGGGCAGGGGGACCCTTAAACAGATGGAGCTCCTTTCACCTGAGTGGTGGCGCCCTAACCACACTTTGTCGGTGAGTATTCCCCAGTCTCTCTTTCTGGCCTTCAGGAGCTGCCTTGGTTCCACCCCATTTCTGAGTTCTCCAGGTCCTCTTGGACTCGGCGAATGCCCATTATCCTTCTAGTTTATTCCCATTTACCTAAGTTAGCCAAAGTTGGCTTCTGTGGCTTATGGCCAAAGACCTTTGATACTGACAAATGGAAAAGAGAGGACTCTGGATCCACCTCCTCAGGGAGAGGGCACACTCTGAGCTGTCCCCAGTCCTCTCACAGGACTGAATACTAGGGAGTCCTTGGGGACAGATACAAATCCTTAAAGTGGACTTCAAGACCTTACAGGAACTTGGCCTACCACTGTTCTCCTTGTTCATGCCACTCCAACCCCACTGGCCTCCTAGCTGTTTCTCACACTCACTGGGCACACCTCCACCTCAGGGCCTTTGCACTTGCTGTTCCCTTTGTCTGGAATGCTCTTCCTCTGGAAACCCCCACAGCCCACTCCTTTTCCTCTTTGTTCCAATGTCACCGCTTCAGTGGGGCCTCTCTCAACCACTCTACTTGAAAATACAAACCCCACCCCTCTGGTCCCTCCCTGTCTTCTTTGTCTACTTCAATTTTCTCCCGAAACTTCCAACACAGTATAGCATCTGCTTATTTATTTTGTTATCTATCTCCTAAGCCCCACGAGGGCAGGCTTTTTGTCTGTCTTGCTCACTTCAGTATACCCAGCACAGTAACTTGGCACATGGTAGGTGGTCAATAAATTTTTGTAGTCCTAAGTTGCATTCTGGGGGCACGCAGTCAGGAATTTGGTGGAAGAAGGCTTGGTCCCAAAGTGCCCAATCTCTGGAGATCCCGGCTGACAGGTGCCAGTATTGGGGTCCTGGGAGGACCTTATTCTCCCAATGACCTGCCTATGGCGGAGGGAGCCACTTAAGGCTGGGCCTCTCTTGGATGGAGAGCCAGTATATCTTGGAAAATTCTCAGTAATAATAATAATAATAATAATTAATGGTACTCGTTTATGGTTGCTGGCCTTTTTTTCCTAGGTCTGTGTTAAGCACTTTACATTCAATATTTCATTTAGGTCTCGTATCATTCCTATGAGATTAACCATATTATACCCATTTTAAAGATGAGAAAACCAAGGCTCGGAGAGTGTCAGTAGTCGCCCGCCATCTCCCGCCACTTTCTCCAGCCGGGCACGTTGAAGACATAGACATTGAAGAAATTATGTTGTCCTTGCTGCCCCAGATAAGGGGGGGCGGGACATGGGGCGTTGGGAATTGGGGATGGGGGTTCCTTGGGAGGTCCGGCCGCGGGGTGTGCGTCTGGCGGAGGGTGCTCCGCCTGGGGACCGGGCGGCCGGCGGTGGCTTTCCGGGGGCGGGGCGGCGCGGCGGGCCCTGACGTCACTCGGCGCTGGCCCCGCCCCGCGCGGCTGCAGCTGCGGAGCCCGCGACCCGGAGCCGGAGCCGCCGCCGCCCGGGACTCGGATCGCAGCGCCCGGCCATGGCTTCGGGCCCGGCGGGTGAGGGGGCGCGGGGCGCGGGGGGCGCGGGGGCGGCGGGAGGGCAGCCCGGGCCCCGGCCCCCAGTCCCCGGTGACCGCCCTCCCGTCTTGTCCCACAGAGGCGGAGACCCGGCAGAGGCTGCTGCGCACCGTCAAGAAGGAGGTGGGTGCCGGGGCGGGGGCGGGGGCCGCGACCCCTGGGGGAGGGGAAAGGGTTCCCCAGGAGGGCTGGCCCGTGGCGGCGGCCACCTCGGGGGTGGGGCTGACCTGGGTGGGCAATTACCTCCTGTAGGGCTGGAGGCGGCTGAGTTTTGGGGTGGGGGCCTCAGGTATGGGGGGAGCTCTGGATGTTTTTATGCTGTGTGCCGGGGCAGGTGCAGGTGAGGGCCCTCCAGGTGTGCGGCACACCTGGCTGGGTGGGGCTAGGACTCCCTCTAGTGGCGGGGCAGAGGGGTGAGTCTCACTGAGGTGAGACAGGCACCGGGGGGGCTGACAGGTGTGTTGCGGGGAGGGCTGCAGAAGGAGGACCAGACTTCAGAAAAGGAGGAAGATTCACTTTGGGGAAATAAAGTCATCCCTCTAATCCCCTGCCCCCAAATTCTCAGTCCTTGGAGGCACCCTCCCTGAGAGTCCCATGTCAGCGGGTTACTCCATTTGTGGGCATGTGGCCACGATCTCCTGGCAGGCAGGGTCCCTCATCCCCCACCCCACCCCACTCACTCAGAGGGGTGAGCATCAGACAGGGTCCAGCTGCCCCCCTGGCCCTTCACTTGCCCCTGAGGGCAGCTGGGAGCCCAGTCTAGCATTTAGAGGCAATAGCCCATGACTTCCCGTGGAGGGGAGCATCTATAGTGAGGGATGCTGGGGGAGGCATTTAGATGCGTGGACTGTGGGTGCGAGTGTGTGTCCAAGCGTGCACACGCCTGTGTGGGTGAGGACTGAGCTGTGAGTCTGTGTACCTGAGAATATCTGTGCTTCTGTCTGGAGATATCTAAGTGTATTTCTGTGTATTGTGTGTACACGTATCTGTGTGTCTATCTGCTTTTGTGAGTATGATGTGTATCTGTGTGATGCAGGAATCTGCATAAACGAGTGAGGCTGTAACTGTGTGTGTATGTGTATCTGTGTGTGTGACGTGTGATACATGAGTCTGTGTGTGAATGAGTGAAGCTGTGGCTGTGTGTGTGTGTGTGTGTGTGTGTATTGCTCTTCTCGTGTCACCCCACATCCCTCACCCCGGGACCCCATCGCTGCCGAGCCTGCATCCCCTCTGTATCTTGAGTCCTCAGCCTGAAACCTCGAATGGCCCCAGACCTTGGGGGCTGGCTTGCTTCCTGTGCCTCTGTGTGTGTTAAGGTGTCAGCTCTGAGCACCAAGAAGCCCCTTGCTGCATGGTGGCAGACATCCACAAGGGTAGCCTGTTGCTGCCCCTGCCTCCTCGGGGAGCACAGGTGTGTGTCTGTGTGTATGTCTCTGTGTGTCCCATGTTGTTTAAGGAAACAGAGCTTGTTGCGCGTTCTAGCATTTCGGAATAAGGAGGCATGCAGGATACAGAAAGGCCCAGAACTTTTTAACTCAGCCTGGGAAGAGACCCCTGTGGGGACCTGAAGAAAACTCTGTCTAGACCCTCTTTCCGACAAAACCTACAGACCCACGACATTCTGCTGACTCTTCTGGGGTAGGACCCCCCCCCCCCCAAAAGCCTTCATGTTAAAAACCTGCCGTCTTTCAGTTCACTCTTTAACCGAACCTAGATGTGGTATGTGCTCCCAGATGTTTTCACCTGGACTGGCTGTGTTTTTAAGGACATGGTGGCTCGTTCAATTGGGAGGGGCTGTAAGCAGAAGAGCCTGTGACCACGGCGTCTGGGGAGGACAGTGCTTCCTACGTCTGGACAGGGCTCCGGCTGGGCACTGGCCCCAGCTCAGCTGCCAGCTCCCTCGGTGCCCTGGACAAGTCCTTCCCCTCTCAAGGACTCAGTTTCCACATCTGGAGAAGGCAGCATTGGGTCGATGTCCCTGGAGGTCCCGTCCGTGTCAGTCTGGTTTGGGTTATTGGCAAGGCCGTGGGGGACACTTCACCTCTGGTGGCCGGTGGCCTGGGTCTGCATCCTCTCTCCCAGGAGCAGCCGAGTTTGGGACTTAGGATGAACCGAGGCCATCTCCTGATCAGAGGGACCTCTCGGTATCCTGCTTGGTGCCTGAGGGGGCAGGGGCGAACCTTACAAGCGTGGGCAGAGGGCCTCAAGCGCCCGCTGACCCTGGATCTGTAGTCAGGAGGGAGGACGTACGGTCCCAAGTTGGTGGCTGTCTCTAAATTCTGCGTTTCTTGGGGTACATCATTTTAGTAATCAGAGCTTCCGTTTGCTGGGGGCCACTCGTGCCACACGCTGTGTGTGCAGTAACTTCATGAGGTGGGTGAGGTTGTCCCCATTTTACAGACAGGGAAACTGAGGCTCAGAGAGGAGGAGTGAGTTGCTCAAGGGCACATGGGGACTTACCCCCTAGGTCTGTCTGACCTCAGAACCAGGCTCTTACCCTCTCTATCACGAACATGCTCATCTACGTCTACACAACACGCAATCTTGGCGTGCATAGGTGGTATAATTTCCATGGTACAGATGAGAAAACTGGCCCAGGGGGTGTAAGTGAGGTTTCAAGGACACAGAGCCAGTGAAGGGGAACAGATCCCGTCTTCTGTCTGTGAGCCTCCTGTTTAGCACAGGGGCCCCTAAGGGGATGGCAACAAGTCCATGCCACCCAGAGCAGACCTCCTCTCTCCTTTCCTTCTTCTGCCCACCTCTTTGGGGAGCATCTCCCCTAGTCTCGAAGAGCCCATCTCCAGTGGAGTGGTGAAAGGAAGCTCTTTGTCTAGAAATGTGGGCGCCCTCAGGTCTTCCTTCTCCCCACCTTGTCACAGCCTCTCCCAGAGGTGCCTCCCATCCTTCTTTCCAGAAGGGCTGGCTTAACAGTCAGTTTCTGTAGATACGCCAGGCAGGTCTGCAGGCTTTTCCTGAGCCACTGAAGCCTCAAAGGCCAGCAGAGACTGTGGCTGGAAGCTGTGTCCAGAGCTGACTCCAGGAGCCAGTGTGGCCTGGCACCAGGAGGCAGGTCAAGAAGGAGCTTTGGGCTCAGCCAGAGTTGGGTTTAAATCCCCATGCATTTATTTACTGAGGGGCATCTGTGTGCCAGACACTGGCCTGGGCTTTCTGGATACAGGAGCGAACAAGATAGGCCCTTTCCTCTTGGGGCTTACTTTCCAGTATGGTGGACAAACCCTGACAGCCATGTGAGCTTAATTAGAAGGGTAATTACGAGCTGTGCACCGAGGTCTGAAGGTGAGGTACTTGGCACCATAAGAACATGTGACAGGGAGAAGTAACCGCATGCAGGTGGCCCAGGAAGGCTTCCAGGAGGAAGTGAGGTTCAGGAAGATATGTGAAGGATGAGTAGACCTTGTAGGTGAAGGTATGAGGTGGAAAGAGACAGAGGAAAACCATTCCTGGCAGAGGGAACCGCGTATGCAAAGACTTTGTGGCCGGAGGGAGCATCGTAAACCTGAGGAATGGAAGGATTTGGAAGTGGCTGGAGTGCAGAGAGCAAAAAGGGTGCTGGGGTGCAGAAGGGACAGATCACAGGGTCCTATCCTAGAAGCAAGGGGAAAGGAGTGGAGAGGACGTCAAGAATATGCAAAGAAGAGTGTGGAGCTGAAACTGATTGCTTGTCAATTGCACAGTCTTCACCAAGCATCTGTCTTCACCTTTCCAAGTGTCTGGGTTTCAGTTTATTCATAATGGGGAAGAAAATGACTCACCTGTCAGGATAAACCATGTGAAAACAGCCACCATGTTAGTCTGAGCTTCTCCAGGGCGGGCATCTCGTTTATTTTGTCTTCCTTGGTGCCCCCGTGGGGAAGCTGGTGACACGGTGCCCTCAGCATGATGTCTTCCAGTTAGACCCAACCAGCTCTATCCTGACTCTTTCCTGGCTCGCTTCGCCCCCACCCTCTTCCTTTCTCTCCCCGCCGCCGCCACCCCTTAGTTTTGTTTTGGTTCCCAGGGCGAGCGGGGACTGGCTTCCCGTTGCCATGACGACTGCCATTAAAGGAGCCAGCCACGTGACACGAGTTGATAAGGGAAGCGAAGTGACTAACTGCCTTATTTTCCTGCCTCCGGGCTGGTCTGGGGGGGCCTCTTAATTGGAGGGAAGAAGGCAGGGCCTTGTGGGCCAGAGGAGAGACCCCGGGACGGAGGCAGGGGATGAAGCCTGTGTGGAGAGGAAGCTACGTTTCGCTCTGCACTCTGGAGCTGATGTCAGGGCTGTCACAGGGAGCCATCATCACTGAGGCTGAGCTGGGGGGGTTGGGGGAGCCGAGCCTCCCAGCCCCTGGGTGTGGGGCAGTGGGATGGGGCAGGGCGGGACATACTGCTGGGACCCCAGAGTGGTTTCACTCTAACCCAAGAGTTCTCAGTGAAGGAAGTGGGGGTGATTTTGCCCCCCAGGTAAGGGGACCAGATAATATACAGGTTGCACAGTCAAATCCAAATTTCAGATAAACAATGAATCATTTTTTGGTATATGTATGGCTACATCTGGCAGCCCTACCCCAGGGGACATTTGGCAACGTCTGCCGACATTTTTGGTTGTCACAACAGGGGTTTCCGCTGACGTCTAGTGGGAAGAGGGCCAGGGATGCTGCTCAGCTGCCTGCAGTGTGCAGGATAACCCCTGCCGCAAAGAATATCCAGCGCAGAAGGGCAGGCCTGTGGAGGGTGGGAATCCTCTGTGCGGGGCACTGTGCCACTCTTCCCGACAGCCCTAAGAGCGAGGAGAATTCTCTCCTCCTCTTCATAGACAGGAACCAGAGGCACAGAGTGGTTAAGCGGCTCACTTGAGGGTCACACAGCCCGTCAGTGGAGAAGCCAGGCTTCCAACCGTACTTTGTCAGGCTCTGAGGGGTGGCCACGTGAGCCTGGCTCGCAGAGGGCAGGTAGGGAGCTGTGAGCTTCCACAGAGGCCCTGGACACACGGCGGGGGGCCAGGTGGGTGCAGGGAAAGGGGATGAAGCAGGAAGGTCCAGGAGTCCAGCTTGTGCAGTGCCGGGAATGGGCAGGCTGCGCATTGGGACTTGCTCCATCAGGGAGTGGGGAGCTCTAGAAGATTTGTGAGCAAGGGAGGCTGTGGCCTGGAGTGGAACTTCAACAAGTTTCAGCCAAAGCAGGGGCCAGGATGGACCCTTTCTGCCAATTCTTAGAAGAAAACTTCCCCTCTTTCCTTCCCTCCTCCTCCTCTTCCCCTCCCTCCCTCCAATCCTTCCTTCTTTCTTTCCACAAATATTTATGAAGCATCTGCTATGTGCCAAGCTAAGGATTCTGTGTACCCAACTCCACCGTGGGGGCAGGGCAGGTATCCCCCACGCCAACAAGCAATGCTCTGACACCAGCTGGGGGTCCTATGATTCTACTCAGTTCCGACACTACCTGGAGACAGCATCAGATCCCACAGGTTGCGGGCTCAGTGCCACCAGACTCCCTCCCTCTCTCCCGACTTCAGACGGCAATGTCAAGTCCAGGTTGTCACCTGGGCTTCTGACCCATGAGCTATAGATTAGAGGTTCCAGCAGCGCCCCCGGGGTTCGATTCATTTGCTAGAGCGACTCACAGAACTCAGAGGAACGTTTTACTCCCTAGATCACTGTTAATTATGAAAGAGTCTTAGTCAGGAACAGGCTGATGGAAGAGATGCACAGGGCAAGGGGTGTGGAAAGGGCATGGAGCTTCCACGCCTTCTCCCAGCAGGCCACTCTCCCCACAGCTCCAAGCGCTCACCAGCCCCTAAGCTCTCCGCACCCCGTCCTTTTGGGGGTGTTTATGGAGGTTTCATTCCATAGGCACAATCGATTCAATCATTGGTCATTGGCGATGGATGCATTCAACTTGAGCCCTTCTCCCGTCCACGGAGGTGAGGGGCAGAGGGGCTGAAAATTCCAGCCTCTAATCGCATGGCTGGTTCTCCAGGCCGCCAACCCTCCTCCTCAGGGGGGTCCAAAAACCACCTCGTTAACGTAACAAAAGACACCTTTTTCTTTCTCTCACCACTTAGGAAATTCCAAGGGTTTTAGAAGCTCTGTGCTAGAAACTGTGATGAAGACCACATACATATTTATTATAATTCACAGTATCCAGGACCTGCAGGTTGAGAGGTGAGCAGAGCAGCACCCCTGCTCACACGTCTCAGGAAGCCTACAGTCTGGGGGAGGGGGCAGATAGAGAAACAATAATATATGTTACATGTGGCAAGGGCTGTGACAAAAATAAAGCTAGAGGAGGAGTGGAGAGTGGTGGGAAGGGCTCTGCAGAAGAGGTGGTCAGGGATGGCCTCTCTGATGGGGTGACATTTGAGCAGAGACCTGAAGGAAAGGATGGGGCCATGCAGACATCTGACGGAAGGGTGTTCCAGACAGAGGGCACAGCATATGCAAAGGCCCTGGGTCAGGAACAGTGAATAGTGAGGAGCCAAGGAGGCTGGAGTGGAGTGAATAAGAAGGGAGGAGGAGATGAGGTCAGAGAAGGGACAGGAGGCCCACCATGTGGGGCCTTGTGGTGGGCGCTCAGGCAGCAGGGTAGCACTAAAGTATATGGGACAGATTGAGGGTAGGGAGCACAAAGTCACGAAGCAAGAGAGGAAACGTCTATCTTGTTCTTTGCTGAGCTTTCGATTCTCGGGCTGGAAATCACAGCCCCCACTCCCGCACCATCCCCCGCTGGGCCAAGTGGAGGTGCCAAGTGTGCTCGCCGAGCCAATCGGATGAGTGTAGGAATCCTGGGTGCGATAAAATGGGGGCTCTCTGACGCTTGCAGGGTTGACTCAGATCAGTTCGTGCGTGTCATGTTTTCGGACTTCATTTGGCAGAAATTGTCATGAATCGGGCCGCCACTTGCTTTTTGATGCTTTTTTTCAAGTCTCTGGCAATGCGGCTTCTGGAAGCTTCTGATAGTGACGGGCTTGGGCATCGGTGCGCTGGCTCGACGTGAGAGGGTGGCAGGAGGGACCGTGGCTTTCCTGCTTGCTTGTGTCTCCCGTGCGGTCTGGCTGGGCCTCCCCTGCAGTAACCTCACGAGGGGCTCCCAGAGATGGTGGTAGCTTTGTTCCTGGTTGGCGGGTGGGAAAGGGCATTTTTGTCCCCCCCGGTGGGCCTGCCCGGGGCTGCAGACCCCAGGATGGGAAGTGAGGACACCCGAGTCTCGTCCTTGCTCTGCCCCTAACAATGTATGGCCTCCTAGCAGGTCCCTTCTCCGTCTCAGCTTCCTGCTTTCTAAGTGGACGAGGTTGACAGTTCCAGGATTCCAGGAACCGAGTCATCTAATTTGGCCTGCATCACTTTCCAGGAGCCGGGTCTCCCTGTGTTTTCTCTTCTCTGAATTTGCCAAGCCTGTATTTCAGACTTACTAAACCACAGGCGCTGATAAAACTTGTTGGGAGTCTTTACTCCATTCGAGGAAGACAAGGTCTCAATCAGTTCTAATGGGATAAATTTTTTTGCAAAACAGCATCTACGGAGCATATTATATAGATGAGCTCATTTGGTTATCCCCAGGAAGTGGATGAAACACTCTCCCTTATAGAGAAGGAAATTGAGGGACAGAGATGACAAGTAACTTGCATAAGGTCACGGAGATTATGAGTGTTACAGCACAGGGGTCTGGCCCCAGAACCCTGCTCTGCGTTACTCTGGAGCCAAAATCAACAGCCTGCATGTGGTTCTGAGCTATTTCTTGGCGTCCAAAGGGAAGAGCCCTTGAGTGGGAGTCAAGAAGGCTGATCTTGACTGGCTGCATCCCCATCCTGCGGTGGGCACCTGGCTCTTCCCTCCTCATCTCATCTGGTTGGTCATTGGCCCCATGGAGGTACAAGGAGATAGGAGATGAATGAATTTTTGTGCTTTTTCTTTTTTTTTTTTTTTTTTAAGATTGGCACCTGAGCTAACAACTGTTGCCAATCTTCTTTTTTTTTCTCTTCCTGCTTTTTTTCTCCCCCTCCACCCTGCCTAGTACATAGTTGTACATCTTTTAGTTGTGGGTCCTTCTAGTTGTGGCATATGGGACGCCACCTCAACATGGCCTACTGAGCGGTGCCATGTCCGCGCCCAGGATCCGAACCCTGGGCTACCGAAGCGGAGCATGCGAACTTAACCACTTGGCCATGGGGCCGGCCCCCTGTGCTTTTTCTATGTAAAATTTTGAAGGAACTCAGATTGTGGGTGTTTATAAAGGACAGTAAGACGTACTTTTGCAGTGAGCTCCCATTTAGAAATCTGATAACTTCAGCCCTGAGAGTTCAAGAGACTCAGTGATACTTGGGGCATTGAATGAATTCTTCTTTAATTATTGCTATCTAGTAAATTATGTTTAATTTGTAAGTTAGAATTATAGCAACTACCATTTATCAAAGACTGCTCTACGGGCTTCACTTTGTCTCATTTGCTCTGCAAAGCAATCTTCCTGTAGAGTAGGTAGCAATAGCAATTCCTCTTTACTGATGAAGAAATTGAAGCTCAGACAGGTCAAGAAACTGGACCAAGGTCACACAGCAGAGAAGCAGCAGAGTGGAGTATTTTAGCCAGCTCCATCCACTTCAAGTTGGATCATTGCTAATGAAACTAGCTAGAATTATACATAAATATATAAACATAAGCAAAAAAAGGAAAGAGAGGCTAAAAAATGGATTTATTGGTTCAAGGGTTTGAGAAGTTTAGAGTGAGTCCAGCTTTAGGTACAGCTGTATCCAGGGGTTCCAATGATGTCATCAGGACCCTGTCTCTCTCTATCTCTCTGTGCTCCCTTTCTCTGTGTTGGCTTTATGCTCTGCCTCTCTCTGTGGGGAGGCAGAGTGTTGCCAAGCAGCTCTCAGGGCACAGTCTGCCAGCTTGGCATCCCCACAGAAAGAGAGGCTCCCCTTCCCAGTGGTTCTAGCAAAAGCCTTCGGTTAGGTCTCATTAGAGCAGCCTGGGTCATGTGCTCCTGTTGCACAAATCGGCGTGGAGTGCTCTGGTTGGTCAAGCCTGGAGGGGCAGAGTGTGGAGTCCACCCTGGGAGAGTAAGGGACAGTACCCAGAGCAGAGCCGAGGTGACATGACCAGGCAGGGGAATGGAAACCAGGGCGACAAGCCACAGACAAGGGGGTGAGGGCATCTGCATTTGGAGCTCCGCCCCTGGTAACAGTGGAAGTGTCCACTCTGTGCTCTGTGCCTGGCTGTGACCCCAAGTGCTGCCTGGGGACCTACCGTGTGCCATGTGTCTGCTGGATGAGGGGTTTCTGCTTGGGGGGTATGCCAAGCCCTGAAATTGTACTAGCTTTGTTCTTGCTGCACAGAGAGAGTATCGTCAGTTATCATCAGTACCCCTGAGGAGGCCACACCCAAATTCCCAAATCTGGTTCCAAACCACCCTGAAGGATGCTGGCATACAAAGATGAATACATACACTTTCCTGCCTCGGCGTGCTCAGAGATGAAATGGCGCCTCTTAATTTCTAACCCAGTGAGCCCTCCAATAATAATAATAACAACCCTTAATAACAATCACAGTTAGCATTTATTGGGCACCCACGGTATTCCAGACCTCTTCTGTCAAATATGTGAGCCGCTAGCCCCATGTGCCTGTTTACATTTAAATTAAGTCAGATTAAACCAAATTAAAAATACAGTTCCTCCATAGCCGCACGTGGCTGATACGTATTGGACAACACAGGGACAGAGCATTTCCAGAAAGTTCTATCACGTTCTAGGCATGGTGCTAAGTGCTTTGCATGCGTTAACATATTTAATCTTAAAAAAGAGAAACCCTCAGAGGGTTAGGTCCTATTTGTTACCCCATTTTACATATGAGTACCCTGAAGCACAACGCAGTGAAGTGACTTGGCAAGGTCGCACGGCTTCCAACAAGTGGAGCCAGGCTCCTAACCCAGCCCTGGGACATGATATTTGATGCTTGTCCTCCTCAAGTTGGCTACAGCTGGTTAGTCCGTTTTCTGGTTCACCGTGTGCGTATTTTAAGCAACCGTCTAGGAATTCGTTTCTTACTTTCCTGCAGCTGCCCAGAATCCCAAAGTCTGGGCAGCCTCCTCGAGTATCCAGGCATGCTCTGGAGTCTGTGTGCGCCTGCCTTGTCCCTGAGGCCCGTGGGGCTGTGGAAGTGGGGCATGTTGCCAGGGGATCCGCCACACGCAGGGGGCCGGGCACCCGGGAGAAAGC
This sequence comes from Equus quagga, assembly GCF_021613505.1. NCBI lineage: Eukaryota > Metazoa > Chordata > Mammalia > Perissodactyla > Equidae > Equus > Equus quagga. The sequence continues at coordinate 82,447,888 of NC_060281.1, forward strand.
TGGCTGATCTCCAGGCTGTGGGCTGGGAATGGGAAGCACGCGGGCTGTTTTCTCTGGGAAGGGGGGCGGCCGGAGGACTGTCACCACGGCTCCATCGTCTCCATCGGTGGCGGTGGGAGGGAGTGCTGGCTGCAAGGGCCTTTTTGCCGAGAGGCCCCAGGTGAATGCTCCAGAATCAGGTCCTGGGGGAGCCTCCTTGTCAAGGGGTGTCTGAGGCACCTGTGCAGAGCGGATGGGAGGCCTGTGCAGGGAAACCCCATTCTCAGCCCCGGAACCCTCCTCCTTCCAGGCTGGGGCAGATTGTCTGGTCCTCACACTCAGGGAACAATGCCTGGCGTCTGTTTACAGCCCGCAGTAAACGATTAACTGGGGCTCTGCAGGCCCGGCCAGCAGAGCCAGTGGGAGGGCTCTGTTTCTCCTGCAAGCGGAACAGCCACTTGTGGGGCAGGATAAGAGGGAGGGGTCGAGGGAGGGGTCCAGGGAGGATTTCTGTAACACTCTGAAGATCTACCTGCCACTCCACGGCTCTATCGTTGATGTCCCCTCCCCTGCCTGCCTGCTCACAGCACACGGATGGGCCTGCAGGGCACTCCTGTGGCTTTGTTTTTGTCATCGCTCTGCGCTCTGCGTGGGTGTGGAGGGCAGGCTGGATGTGTGTGGGCGGGAGGGTGGGGTGGGTCGTCCTGGAACTGCATGTGCCCAGAGGGAAGCTTTGATCCATTCACCAGTGTTTGCTGAGCTCCTCCCGTGTGCTGAGCACCTTCGGCCTCCTTCTTGTTGAAGGCCCCAAACAACGCCCTTTGCAAGCGGACGTGCTGAGGGTGTGGAGGAGCTCCTCCAGAAGGAGGCCCTGAGCCTGTTTGTCAAAAGGTCCAGATCCCTGCTGACCAGCAGCGGGTGAGGAAAGGACATTTGTGTCTTTTTTTTTTAGGAGACTTTGTTCTTTAGGGCAGTTTTAGGTTCACAGTCAAAATTGAGCAGAAAGGACAGAGATTTTCCGTACAGCCCCTGCCCCCACTTATGCATAGTCTCCCCCACTATCAGAACTCTGGACCAGAGCGGGGCATCTGTTACAGCTGGTGAACCTACACTGGCACGTCATTCTCGCCCACAGGCCACAGCTTACATTAGGGTTCGCTCTTGCGAACATTCTAAAGGTTTTGACAAATGCATAATGAATGGCGTATGTCCATCACTATAGGATCCTACAGAATACTTTCACTGCCCTAAAGATCCTCTGTGCTCCATCTCTTCTTGCCTCCTCCCCCCCAACCACTGATCTTTTCCCTATCTCCATAGTCTTACCTGTTCCAGAATGTCATATAATTGGAATTGTACCGTCTGTAGCCTTTTCAGACTGACTTCTCTCACTCAGTAATAGGCATTTCAGCTTGCAAGTTTCTTTTCCTTACCATGACTCTCCTTTCGGAACCGACGTGTGGTAGAGAGAGGCAGCTAGGAGGCCCCGGGTGTGCTGGGAGAGGTGAATGCTAAAAGATGGTGGTAGGGCAGAGGGGGAGCTGGCAGTGCTGCTGGAGCCTGGCTCTGCGAGCGAGGAGTTGGCTGTGACTGTGACAGCCAGCCGCACTGGGCCGAGGGAGCAGGTGCGTTGGCCACCTGGCTGCTGGGGTCCCCACCGCCACCCGGAACTTCCAAGCGGGAGACATTGATTTGAATCCCAACCTCTTCACAGGCCACAGGATGTTTACCCCTCCCAGGTCAGCTGCCTCATGAGAAAATGGGAATAATAGCAATGACACCCATTTTTGCACGGTCGTTGTGAATCTTTGGGTTCATATATATAAAGCGCCCACTTGGCCTGTGGGGAGCACCCGGAGGTGTCTGTTGAATGAATGAATGAACCTCCTGTGTGCCAGGCTCTGTGCAGGGCAGACATCATGGGTTTGAGTCCCTGCCCTGCCATTCGCAAGCCGTGTGCTCTTGGGCAAGTCACTTAACCTCACTGCACCTCAGTTTTCTCATCTGTAAAATGGACAGGGTACCCATGTCGCCTAACTCCCCCAAGGATTAGATGAAATAATGCCCCTAGTACAGAGCCAGGGCTGCGATTGTGTTCCGTGCTTTCGATGTATTCTCTTACGCCTGTGAGGCAAAGACTGTTACCACCCATTTTACTGATGGGAATGCAGAGACTCCAACAAGGGACCTGACTCGCCCAAGATCGTGTACACAAGAGCCGAGATTTGAAGGGTGGAAGGTTGACCTCCGAGCCCGAGGCTCACAGCTGTGTGGTGGGCATTATTGTAGGAGCTTGGAAGAGGAGGGGTCACATTAACGCGGTGGGGGGGCGGGGAGGCTCAGGAGGGGGTGAGAAGGCGCCTTCCCTGGTCCTGGAGGGTTGGGTGGTTTTTCCAGGCCTGGACAAGGAGGTCGGAATAGGGGGGATATGAGGTGGAGGAGATTCTGCGAGGGCCAGGTGGTGGGAATCGTGTGGTCACGCAGAAAGAGTGGCGGGTGTGACCGGGGTTCTGGATGCGGGAAGGGGAGGGGACAGGATTCCGAAGGAAAGGAAGGTGGGGCCACACCACGGAACAGTGACAGCTTGCAGGGCGGCACCCCCCATCTCCCCACCCCACCCCGTCTGTTTGTGGCTGTGTTTTGGAGTGTCCCAAAATATCCCAGCCCCGCCCCCCCCATCAGCCCTGTTCCAGCCCCTCCCAACTCTCGCCCCCTGCGCGCCTCACCCATAAAAAATTTAAAAAATCAAAAGCCGCCAGCTATTTCCCTGTAGAGCTTTTCCCTGCCACACTGTCCTTACGTCTGTTCCTTCCTTTGAGCTCCAAGGCGACTGTGAGGAGTTTTTCCCTCTGCTTTAGAGTTGGAGAAACTGAGGCCCAGAGAGTTCCTTTCTATTTGTGCTTCAGATCATTGCAAGCATCACCTCCTCCGGGAAGCCCTCTCTGACCTCCTGACTTACCCCGTCAGGTCCCGTTTCTTTCTTATTAGTTCTCATACAACCAAGTTCTTGCGCTGCAGAGAACGGGTTACATTTTGTCATGATTTACCTGCTTGTGTGATTTTGTTAGAGTCTTTCCATCTCTCTGGTCTGTGACCTCCTGAGGACTCTATCTGCCTGCCACCTGGTGCCATACACGTAGCGGGCGCATGATGGATGTTGAGTGAGTGAGCAACAGTTTGGGTTCATGTAATAAGTGCTGGGAAGGCAAGTGTTAGTGGAACAGAGAGGAAGCACAGTTGCCTCCCTTGGGGGATAGCGAGTCCAGGAAGGCTCCCAGGAGGAGGCGACACCTGGACTGAATCCTGACTCTCAGTTAGCCAGCTGGAGCCTGCATGGAGGGGCACCTGGCAGAAGGCACCACATCAGCAAAGGCAGAGATGAGCCCGTGACGCTGCCTTTGGGGACCTGCATGAGAGGGTCAGTGGTCCAAGGCAAGGCTGGCAATGCTGAGGTGTCTTGTTCTCTGCCTTCCGGGTACCTGCAGGGCAGCACACCCCATCCTCCGCTCACCCCCCTCGCCCCAGTGGTTGTCAAGGGGCCTTTGAGTCACCCCCTTCTGCCCACTTTCCCCACACGCTGAGAGTTATTTTTAAAGCCGCCCGAAGGCCCTTCAGGCATCCCAATTTAACCGTCCTCGCCACTGCTGGTTTCTTATGGACGTAAGTTCAGGGTGCCTGGGGGCCTGCGTCTCCCACGCTGATGCTGGCTCAGCGTCACTCCCCCACCTGCCTGCCAGGCACCTCCCACCTGAGACCCCAGGTGGGTGGGCGCTCTGAGTCAGGACTGAGGCAGCAGGCCTCCCAGAGCAGGTGGCAGCCCGGCTGGTGTTTATTTGGGCCTACTGTGTGCCGCAGGCACTAGGCTGGGTGCTTTAAGCCAGAGGTTCCTGTGGGCCAAATTCAGCCTGTTTGTGTACGCCCTTGAGCTAAGAATGGTTTTTTTCATCCTTAAAGGGTTGTAAAAACAAAGAGAGTCTGCGACATAGACTGTATGTGGCCTGAAGATAGGTTTGCCAGATTTAGCAAATAAAACTTCAGAATGCTCCATTAAATTTGAATTTCAGAGAAACAGCAAATAATCTTTTAGTATAAGCACGCACGATACAATATTTCGAACATACTGATACAAACAAAAGTATTCCTATTCACCTGAAATTTCGATTTCACTGGGCGTCCTGTATTTTATCTGGCGGCCCTAGCCCAAAGCCTGAAATTTGTGCTGTCTGACTCTTTGCCGAGAAAGTTTGCCGACCCCAGCCTTCCGCACGTAGCAAACGAGGTTAGGTGTCAGGGGCTCAGGACCTCACTGGAACGGAGCTGGATAAGCATTAGCGGCTGCTATTCATGTTATTAGTAGAATCAGAAGGATCACCGGCATATATTGAGCACCTACTGCTTGCCCAGGTGCTGGGCTGGGGGCTCAAGGTCTGCGTGGGAGAGACGGACACTAGATGGATAAACGCACAGACGCATAGTGACGGTCAGGCATCCTGAGTCCTAGGAAGAGCGTCCCGCAGGGGAGGGGTGGAGAGCGATGTGCGCGAGGCTCTGGTTTAGGCAGGGTGGTTCCAAGCCCGGCCCGTGTTCTGAGCGCTGTGCACGCTTCGTTCGCGGGATCGCACAGAGCAGCCCCGGGAGGTGGTGTGGGGCCATCCCCATCCCACAGGGGAGGAAACGGAGGCCTGAGGTGGAGTCTGACTTGGGTCTGGTGGCTCCCAGGCTCGTGTTCTGATTCCTCTAAAGTGCCTCCGTTTATGTGGTGCCAGCTGTGTGCTCCGTCCTGTTGGAGGTCATCTGCTGCTATTTTTCAGGATTCTCTGGCAGCCCTGCACACTGTTATTCCCACCCGGGGGCTTAGAGGGGTAAACACAGCAGAGGGCGGGGAGACAGGGGAGAGGAGCGAGTTCAAGGGTGGGGCAGCATGACGGTCCCTGGGGGCCAGCAGGTGGCCGATGTGAGCAGGCCCGGGAGCCCCGCTTCCGGCTTTGCAGATGGGCCTGGACTTCCCTGCCTGACTCCCTCCTGAGATTAACCCTCCCTGGACGCTGTTTAAATATTTGCAGGTGGAGGGAGGGCGGGGCTGGCTTCTGAATGGTGGCAGGGTGGGGCAGAGTGGGGACGCGGCGGGTGCTCAGAGGCCTGACGTGGAGGGGCGGCCCGGCCACAGCCCAGAGCCCAGCTGGGCCCCACGAGCCGGTGGGTGGGAAGCCGGGCTGGGTGACTAAAGCCGAAGGGGCCCGCAGCGATTGCCCATTCACCTAACTAACGCTCACGAACATGCACTGGGGCCAGACAGTGAACTGGACAGTCACTGTCGTCTGGCGAGTCGCTACCATTTGTAGAATTCCTACTATGTGCCCAGGGCTGTCTCCATTATCCCGTTCAAGCCTCACGTTGCCCCAGTGAGGTAGGGGTGCTGTCCTCGTCTGCCCCATTTCACTGATGGGGAAGCTCATCCAGCGCCGTGCAGATAGGGAGTGGCCAAGGATTGGGCCCCAGGTCAGTGACTCCACATTCCAAGCTCTTAGCTTCTCTCAGCTGCCTCCTGACATCCTGTCTTAGAGCTAATAAGCTGGTTCTGAAAGGAGTGAGCTCCCCATCATTGGAGGAATGCAAGCAGATGTTGGAGGACTCCTGAGCATGGATGCTGGAGAGGCATGAAAGCTTCCTAACCATTTGGACCTTTGAGGTGCCCCCCCACAAAAGGCCCCCATAGGGTGTGGTTGGCAGAGTCGCATCCAGGTGACCCAGGTCCCCTGACTCCAGGTTCGGTGCTTCTTTGGGTCCCCAAGTTGGGTGAGATGGAGGAACCCCTTCTTGGACGTTTCTCAGCGCCTTGGGATCTCAGAGGGCCTGGCCCAGTACTGGGCGGGGCTGAGGGCAGAGCTCTGGGTCAGGGGCCAGTCAGACCTGGGTTCAAGTCCTGGCTGTGTGACCTTCAGGCAATCGCATAAACTCTCTGAGCCTTACTTTATCCCTCTTTAGAATGGGATAATCGTGCTCTCATGAGGATTAAATCGGGTGTTCTGTACACAGGACCTGGCGCAGCGTAGGTGCTCCGTAAACATTCTCTCTGACTCTAAGCTGGGCAATAACGAAAGCGTTGGATTCAAAACGGCCTCCAGCTTCTGCTGTGAGACAAGCTATTTGTCAGAACAAAGGCCCTGGATCTGAATCCTGCAGCATCTGCATGACGGTAGATGGATTATTTAATCTCTCTGTGCCTCAGTTTCCCCATCTGTAAAATGGGAATATTTTGGGGACCTACCTCATTAGGGTTGTCATGGTTACAAACAGTCCCTGGAACATAGTGAGCACTCAAAAAAATGAGCAGTGAGCTTTAGCATCATAAAGCTCCTACTGTGTGTTGGCACAGCCTACCCTTTCTCAAATAACAGCACATTTAATCCTTACCCCGGCCCCTCGGGGTGATAGGTTCTACTTTACAGAAGAGGAAACTGAGGCACCAGCAAGAGCGTGACTTGGCCTCGTTCACAAAGGACGTGAGGGGCCCAGCTGGGATGTGAATGCACGTCTGTGTGGCTCCGAGGTCCCACCGGTCACAGCCACTGCCTCTGTGTTACCTACGTTGGGCATGATTCCGGGCTGCAGCTTAGAAAGTCATAGAGGCTGCAATGAGCCAGGATGCCACACTGCCACCACCACCATCCCCAGACCACCTCGAGGTCCCTCAAATCTGTCAGCCTTCAAAGTAGACCAAGTCCTAGCCCATGTCTGGGGGCCTGAGAGGGGGAAGGTGGTTGACCTGAATTTTGGAGGCCTTCTGCAGCTGCCCGGCCCTCTCCCCCTGCCCGCAGGTCTGGTCGGTCCCCGGGATGGGTCCCCCCAGCAGGAATGGGCAGCAGCCTCTTCGTACCTGCAATGAGACAGTGCCCCTTTCTCAAGGGCCTCAGCCACCTTCCGGGAACCTCCCACCACCATGGCCTCTTTAATTCCCTCTCCTGGCCTTGGGCTGTCAGCCTGTTATTAACTTCTGGGGAGATGCTCCAGCCCACAGGTGGGGCCAGCAGAGGTGGGGAGGGGTCCTCACTAGCCGGACCCCTCATTCAGGCTGAGCAGACCCTTGGTGCTGCATTCCCACCTATAGCGCCCCAGATCCATCCCCAGGACAAGAGGCCTGGAGCCAGACCACCACGGGTTCCTCCCTGCAGCCAACATCCCTGCTGTGTGACCTTGGGAGAGGAGTTACCCTCTCTGAGTGTCTGCATCCACAGCTGTAAACAGACAACCTTCTCCACTCTGCAGAGCTTGGACTTGAGACAGTGTGTATACAGTCAGGGCGCCAATAGGAAACAGATGGATCCCCGAAACTGAGCACATTAAGGTGAATTTAATAAAGGAGCTATTGACTAAGCGGGGGGAAGGAGACCACAAGGAAGGGAGCAGCACCCCGTGGCTAGTAACTGGGGAACCAAGAGGGGTTACTGCCCCCAGCCTGATGGGTGGGCAGGGAGAGGTTACTGGGAGGGGCAAGCTGTGCAGGGAGGGTCCCTGGACAGGAGCTGTGACTGCTACATCTCTTCCTTCCTTAAGGATTTCTGGACAGCTCCTTGTTTTATATCCTCCCTCTCTGTCCTCCCGCCTTTCCTCCCCCTCAGATGCTCCACTGCAATCTGAGCATGCATGAGATCACCCTGGGGGGCTTGATAAACGCCCCGGAGTTGCTGATTCAATCCGTCTGGGCTGACACCCGAGCCTTTGTATTTGACCCAGTAGCCAGCTGGTGCTGGTGCCGCTGGACCTGCGTGGAGCATCTCTGCTGCGTGTCACACTTTCCCTGTGCCTCTCTGTTTCTCCCACCCTGTGGCTCCTTGGGCTAAAAGCCAGTCCAGGACAGTACCCTCTGCCTCCATTCCTGCAGCTCTCTGCACCCTGCACTCGGATCCAAGGGCTGATTATGGGGGTCTCCTGCCTCCTGCCAGGTGGACTCACCAACGTTTGCATCTTGTCCTTTTGACTGCAGCCCAGACACGTCCATGCTGCAGCTCAGCTGCCCTTGACCGAGGCCAACACTGGGGTGGAGGTCGGCAGGAGGTTGTTAGCATGTGATCTTGGGGTGGACACCAGGGGATGTGAAGTGAAGCAAGCAGGAGTGGGCAGAGGAGAAGTTGGGTCGCAATGGGGCCTCCGTGCAAGCCTAAGCCAGCCCTCTGGGGAGTTCCAAGGGGAGCTGGGGTGGCCCTTCAGAGCCGTCGCGAGTTGGGGCAAGGATGCTGGGTCTGTACACCCCACGCGCTTCAGCCACTGGGTGTGGGCCACCCTGGAAAGAACTGAGACTAATGGGGGCTCTCTCTGCAGCTGAGGGGATCCCCTGTCCTCTAAGGGGCTGGCAGCTGAGGGTCTTCCAGCAGCTGGTGGCCTCCAGTCCTGGTGGGATGTGCATGGCACTTTGCAGCACCCACCACGTCGTTAAAACCTGTCCAAGGAGCCAGGGAGGAGTCAGAGGCCTTCTCATGGCCCCCTCTGCCCTGCCGTCTGCATCCCTGAGTCCCATGGCCCCCTGTGTGCTTGAGGAATAGCAAGAGGGCTTTTTGCTTTGGGGCTGGGGAGGAAGTGGGGGTTGCTTCTTCTCTATGCCTGAGGCAGGGAGCCCCAGTGAGCGCATTGACACCTGTTTCTGGGGCACAGTGTGGTGAAAGAGGCTTCCCTTGGGGTCAGACGGACCTGGGTGTAAGCCTCAGCAGGGTGACCTTGGGTTTGCTGATGACCTTGGGCAGGTAGTAACTAACACTTCTGAACTTCAGTTTCCTTGTCTGTAAAGTGAGTGATGATGACTACTGGGCGCCATGTTGGAAGGATTACCTGGGGCATATGTCTTAGCTCAGGCTGACGTAACAACACCGCTAATGGGGCCACTTAAACAGACATTTCCTTCCTACGGTTTGGAGGCTGGAAAGTCCAAGATCAAGACGCTGGCCCTTTTGGTTCCCAGCGAGGGCTCTCTTCCTGGCTTGCAGATGGCCGCCTTCTCACCCTGCTCTCATCTCTTTTCCTCTTTTAAGGACTCTAATCCCATCATGAGAGTCCCACCCTCATGACCTCATCTAAACCTAATTGCCTCCCAAGGGCCCTACCTCTGAATATCATCAAATTGGGGAACAAGGCTTCAGCATGTGAATTTCGTGGGGGCACAAACTTCAGTCCATAACACCATGAATGCTTAGCATAGTGCTGGGCACATAGTAAATTGTTATTATTATTATTGTCATCATCATCATCATCATCAGAGACAACCGTTGGCTGACGCTCCCAGAGTAGCAGTCAAGAACATGGGTTTAGGTTCCACTTCTGCTTCCTGTTCACTGTGTGACCTTGGGCATGTTACTGAATCTCTCTCTTCCTCAGTCTCCTCATCTGAGAAATAGGTATAGAAATGGAAACAGATCCTCACAGGGCTGTGGAGAGCGTATAATGAGTTAACATGCAGGTAAACCTAGAACTCATTCATTCGTTCAGCTGGCATATAAGAAGCCAGAGGGATGCGGCTGGGGAGGGTGACGATGGTGGTGATGCTCATGGTGGATGTGTAGTCTGCTCTGGCTGCTGTAACAGGTACCACGCGCTCGGTGGCGTAAACATCAGAAATGTCTTTTCTCATGGATGTGCAGGCTGGAAGTCTGAGGTCAAGGCGGTGGCAGGGTTGGTTTCTTCTGAAGGCGGAGGGCAGGACCTGCTCTGGGTTTCTCTCCTTGGCTTGAAGATGGCCGCCTTCTCCCTGCGTCTTCCCTCTGTAACCATCTGTGTTCAAATTTCCTCTTCTTATAAGGACGCCAGTCATATCAGATTAGGGCCCCTCTAAGTCCTGATTTTAAATTAAGTACCTCTGTAAAGATCTCATCGCCAAATATGATCACATTCCGAGATCCGACGGGTTAGGATTTCAACATATGTATTGGGAGTCGGGGGGTGGGGCGGTGGGGCACAGTTCAGCTCCTAACAGTGGGGGAGGCAACAATTTGCAGGATCAGAAAGAAGGGCCAAAGAAGAATGATGAAGGAAAGGAATGGAAGATGTTAAGGCGTTCTAGACAGTGGGAGTTGGACAAGCCTTTGAGGCCAGAGGGGTAAACTGAGACCCTGAAGGGTGTGCCAGCCTGCGGGCAGCTGCTGGTTGGCAGCACTCGCCCCAACAGCTGTCCTCCAACTGTGACACTAGGGCAGGCAGCCTGGGCCGTGACTCGGGATGAGGCAGGAGCAGTTCCCTTGGCTGGAGCTGCGAAGACCAGCCGGGAGACATTCTTGTTTGGGGTCGATGCATTGGAAGAGCACACTCCTTCTGTATGTTTCTCCTTTACTCTCACACTGTTACCACACAACATTTCTGACACCAAAGGTGTGGGTTTTCAACACAATGAGCCATTCTGCGACACCAGCTGGGTGTGCTACGATTTAACTCAATTCTGACCCCGTCTACCTGGAGGTGGTGTCCGATCCCGCAGGTTAAAGGCTCAGTCCCATGACACTGCCCCCACTCCAGAGGCCAGTTTCAGGTCTCAGGCTGTGTCTGTGTTTCTGACTGAGCAGCTATAAATCAGGGTTCCCATGACCTGCTTCTTGGGTTCAGTAATTTACCAGAATGGCTCACAGAACTCAGAGAGACACTTACTTATATGTAATGGCTTATTGCAAAAGGACATTGGTGAACATCCAGATGGAAGTGACCTGTAGGGCGAGGTGTGGTGGCAGTGTTTCCCCTGCACGGTTAATTTTGCAGTTTCTTTTTAACCTGGTTTTGCCTGCATACATGTGTTTGACGAACAAGGAATCGGGATGCGCAGATCAGATGTGACTTATCCCAGGGCGGCAGGGGTGTCACCGTCCTCATTATTAAAATGCTGCTATTTATTGAGCACATACTGTGTATCAGGCTCTATGCTGAGTTTGCTTGACCTGTGTGGCCTCATTTAAACCTCTCCGTAGGAGGTATGCGTTCATCCCACTGATACTTATTGAGTGCCTACTATGTGCCAGGCGCTCTTCTAGGGCTTGAGAACAGGGCGAGCAATGGCATACGTGGAATTCCTGACCTCATGAAATCAGAGATGCCAGGAACAAAATAAGAAAAATACATAGCATGATAGAGGCGGTAAGCTATGGAGAGAAATAGGCAGAAAAGGGGTATGTTGAGGGTCTGGTCCGGTGAGAGTGGCAAGTTTAAATAGGATGATTGGGGAAGGTGACATGTGAGCAGAGGTGAACCGTGTGGATTTCTGGGGAGGGAGGGTTCTGGTGTAGGGAATGGCAAGTGCAAGGCCGGAGGTGGGATTGTGCTCGCTGTTTGAGCAAAGAGCGAGGAGAAGGGGTGTGTGGAGGGAGTGACGGGAGCAGTGGGGGAGGAGGGAGGGAGGGCGGTGGTGGGTCAAGGGCCTTGGGGCCCCCTTGAAGACGGGCTGTCACTCTAGGTGAGGCGGGAGCCATGAGAGGTTCTGAGCAGGGGAGAGATGTGGTCTGATTCACCCTGTTTGTGTTTATACTACGTTGACACATAACATACACACTTTAAAAAATTATGGTAAAATAACACAGAACATAAAATGTCCCTTCTTAACCATTTTTAAGTTCAGGAGTGTTAAGGACCTTCACATTGTCATGTAGCCAATCTCCAGAATGCTTTTCATCTTGCAAAACTGAAACTCTGTCCCCATAAACATTAACTCCCCAGCCCCCCGGCCCCTGACAACTACAATTCTACTTTCCGTCTATGGATTTGACTCCTCTAGGAGCTCGTATAAGTGGAATCATACAGTGTTTGTCTCTTTGTGACTGGCTTATTTAACTTACCATCATATATATGCTCAAGGTTCATCCATGTTGGAGCATGTATCAGAATTTCCTTCCTCTTTAGGGCTAAATAATATTCCATTATATGTGTATACCTCATTTTGTTTATCCATCCATCCATCAATGGGCGCTTGGGTTGGTTTTATCTTTGGTGATTGTGAATAATGCCGCCATGAACACAGGTGTACACATATCTCTTCGATGCTCTGTTTTCAGTTCTTTTGGGTGTATACCAGAAGTGGAATTGCTGGATCATATGGTAATTTTATGTTTAACATTTTGAGGAGCTGCCGTCCTGTTTTCCATAGCTGCTCTGCCATTTTACATTCCCACCAACGGTGCACAAGGGTTCCAGTTTCTCCACATCCCCCCCACGCTTGTTCTTTTCTGTTTTTCGAGAGTAGCCATCCTAATGGATGTGAGCTGCTGTCTCATTGTGGTTTTGATTTGCATTTCCCTAATGATTAGTGATGTTGAGCATCTTTTCGTGTGCTTGTTGACTATTTGCATATCTTCTTCAGAGAAATGTCTGTTTCGGTCCTTTGCCCATTTTTTAATCAGGCTTTTTGTTGTTGAGTTGTAGGAATTCTTCACATATTCTAGACATTGACCCCTTATCAGGTATATGATTTGCAAAGATTTTCTTCCATTCCATGGGTTGCCTTTTTCACTCTGTTTCTTGTGTCCTTTGATGCACAAGACTCTTTTATTTTGATGAAGTCCAGTTTATCTGTTTTTACTGTTGTTGCCTGTGCTTTTGGTCTTATATCCAGGAAATCACTGCCAAATCCAATGTCATGAACTTTTCCTGCTGTGTTTTCTTCTAGGATTTTTATAGTTTTAACTCTTCAGGTCTTTGATCCACTTGACTTGATTTTTGTGTGTGGTATAAAGTAATTGTCTAACTCCATTCTTTGACTGGTGACGATCCAGTTTTCCTAACACCATTTGTGGAAAAGACTGTCCTTTCCTCATTGAATGGCTGGCTCCCTTGTCAAAATCGTTTGAGCATGTATGCGGGGGTTTATTTCTGAGTTCTCTGTTCTCTTCCATTTGTTATATGTCTTTATGCCAGTACCATGCTGTTTTGATTACTGGAGTTTGGTAATAAATTTTCAAGTCAGGAGGTGTGAGACCAACTTTGTTCTTCTTTTTCAAGATTGTTTTGCCTATTTGGGGTCCCTTGAGATTCCATATAAATTTTAGAATAGATTTTTCTGTTTCTGAAAAAACAAAAACCAAGCAAACAAGAATGCCATTGGGGTTCTGCTAGGAATTACATTAAATCTGTAGATTGCTTTGATTAGAATTGACCTCTTAACCCATAAAGTTAGATGCCTTTCCATTTTTGTGTGTATGTCTTTTAAACTTCTTTCAGCAATATATTATTTTCAGTATACAAGTCTTTTACTTCCTTGCTTAAGTTTATTCCTAAGTATTTTATACTTTTTGATGGTATTGTAAATGGAATTTTTTAAGATTTCCTTTTTGGATTGTTCATTAGTGTTTAGAAATACAACTGATTTCCAGTGTTAATTTTGTGTCCTGCAACTTTGCTGAATTTGTTTATCAACTCTAACAGATTTTTGTGGCATCTTTAGGGTTTTCTGTGTATAAGATCATGTTATCTGGGAACATAGATAATTTTACTTCTTTCTTTCCTATTTGAATGCCTTTTATTTCTTTTTCTTGCCTAATTTATCTGTCTAGACTTCCAGTATTATATTACATCAAAGAGGTGAGGTGAGAGCAGGCATCTTTGCCTTGTTCCTGAACTTAGAGGAAAACTTGTCAGTCCTTCACACTGAGTCTGATGGCAGCAGCTAGCCCTGGTGATCTAGTGGTTAAGATTCAGCCGCCTCAGCCCAGGTTTGTTCCCCGGTCAGGGAACCACACCACCCAACTGTCGGTTGTCAGGCTGTGGCAGCTGTGTGTTGCTGTGATGCTGAAAGCTATGCCACCAGGATTTCAAATATCAGCAGGTCACCCACGGTGGACAGGTTTCAGCGGAGCTTCCGGACTAAGACAGACTAGGAAGAAGGACCTGCCCACCCACTTCTGAAAAAATTGGCCATGAAAACCCCACAAATAGCAGCAGAGAATTGTCTGACAGAGCCCCAGAAGAGGGGGGATGGCGCAAAAAGTCTGTGCAGGGTTCTGCTCTGCTGTACACAGGGTTGCTAGGAGTCAGAATTGACTTGATGGCACAAATGACGACAAATGATGGTGGCTCTGAGTTTTTCATATAGAGCTTCTACTGAGGTAGTTTCCTTCTGTTCCTAGATTCGTGAGTGTTTTTATGATGAAAAGGTGTTGAATTTTGTCAAATGCTTTTCTGCATCAACTGAGATGATCATGTGGTGTTTTTTCTTGATTATGTTAATATGATGTATGACATTGATTGATTTTTGTATGTTGAGCCATCCTTGCATTTTAGCAATAAGTCCCACTTGGTCATGTTGTACAATCCTTTTTTTTTTTTTTTTTTTTTTTGCTGAGCAAGATTTGCCCTGAGCTAACATCTATTGCCAATCCTCCTCTTTTTTTGCTTGAGGAAGATTGGCCCTGAGCTAACATCTGTGCCCATCTTCCTGTATTTTGTATGTGGGATGCCGCCACAGAATGGCTGACAATTGGTGTAGGTCCACGCCTGGGATCCAAACCTGCGAACTCTGGACCACCAAAGTGGAGCATGTGGATTTTAACCACTACGCCACAAGGCCAGCCCCTGTATGATTCTTTTAATATGCTGCTGAATTCTGCTTGCTAGTATTTTATTGAATATTTTTGTGTTGTTATTCATTGAAGATACTGGGCTGTAGTTTTTGTAGTGTGCCTTTGTTTGGCTTTGGTTTCAAGGTAATGTTGGCCTCTCGGAATGAGTTTGAAAGTATTCCCTCCTTTTCAGTTTTTTTGGGAAGAGTTTGAGGAGGATTGGTGTTAATTCTTTAGGTGTTTGGTAAAATTCACCGTTGAAGTCATCTGGTTCTGAGCTTTGCTTTGTGGGGAGATTTTATATTACTGACTTGGTCTCCTTGCTGCTTATAAGTCTGTTCAGATTTTGGTAGATTGTGTGTTTTAGGAATTTATCCATTTCATCTAGGTTGTCCAATTTATTGGCGTACAATTGTTTATAGTATTCTCTTATAATCCTTTTTGTTTCTGTGGCATCGGTTGTAATGTCTCTTCTTTGAATTCTGATTTTAGTTATTTGAATCTTCTCTCTTTTTTTCTTAGTCAATCTAGCTTAAAGGTTTGCCAATTTTGCTGAATTTCAAAGAACTAACTTTTCAAAGAACTAACTCTTGGTTTTGTTAATTTTTTCTATTTTCTGTTTTGTTTATCTCTGCTCTGTTTGTTATTTCCTTCCTTCTCCTAGCTTTGGGTTTATTTCTTCTTTTTTAGTTCCTTAAGGTGTAAACTTAGATTGTTGATTTGGGAACTTTCTTCTTTTAGCCAAAGCATTTCCAGCTATAAATTTCCTTCTTAGCTGTCATTGCATCCCATAGATTATGGCATGTTGTGTCTTCATTTACGTTTGTCTCGTGATATCTGCTAACTTCTTTTGTGATTTCTTCTTTGACCCATTGGATGTTTAAGAGTGTGTTGTTAATTTTTACTTGGGCTATTGATTTCTACTTTCATTCCATTCTGATCGGAGAAGATACCTTGTATGATTTTAGTCTTTTTAAATTTATTAAGACTTGTTTTGTGTCCTAAAACGTGCTCTGTCCTGAAGAATGTTCCGTGTGCAACTTGAGAAAAATGTGTATTCTGCTGTGGTTGGTGGAGGGTTCTGTATGTCTCTCAGGTCTAATTGGTCTATAACGTTGTTCAAGTCTTCTGTTTCCTTGCTGATCTTCTGTCTGGTTGTTCTATTGACTTGCCTTTTAACAAGATCCTTCTGGCTGTGTGAAGACAAGCCTCTAGGAGATGGATGCAAGGAGATAAGTGAGAGGTTACAATGTCGATCCAGGGCCACTTGGACCAGGGAGGGGCAGGTGGTGGGCATGAGAAGTAGTTCGACTCTGGGTGTATGTTGATGGCAGAGCTAACAGATTTTACTGACTCTTTAGAAGTTGGTAGTAGGTAAAGGAATTTGCCCCAAGGCCCTACAGCCAGGAAGTGGCTGAGCCGAGGTTTGAACCCAGGTCTGCCAGGCCTCAAAGGCTTAGCTCTTCATGAACCACTGGGCTTCTCTGAAAGAGCTCCTGACCCAGCTGCTTGGGCACCCCACCCTCCATGCCTGTCTGACAGTCCACCTACATCCACGACGTAGCCTGAACCCGCTCCCTCTGCCCCTCCGTTCCAAAAGGATGTCCAGGTCTGGGTGCTTGGCAACCCCCTTCTGGCAGGTTCTCAGAGACTTGGTTATAGGTCAGGATCACTGTGTCCTGCCTCAGGGGAGCAAAGGAAAGAGGGAGGCAGGTACCTGGGGAGGGGTGCGGCTGGGCAAATGCTCTGAGGCCCTGAGAGCTTAATGGCATCTTATAGAAGGAGCTCAGCCACTGAAGTCAGATAAACTTGAGTCCAAGATTTTGGCTCCATTCCTCACCAGCTGTGTGACCCCGGGCAGGTTACACCACCTCTCTGTGCCTGCTTCCTCCCTCGACAAGCAGGGATAATAATACGGCTGCTCTATTTACCCATTATTATAATGACAGGAAAGCATTTTTTCAGCTAAAATTCTGCCATAGCAGAAGTCCGTCATGATCCTCCAAGCCATTCCTTCCACAGACAGAACCTTATCGAGCCCCTGGGGTGTGCAGGAACCATGGCTGTAAAGCAGAGGTGCAGAGGGCTTGCCCTCCTGAGGGCCCAGCCTGGCCCCGAGGTCAGGTGCAGAGGAAATCGTTATAAACCTGATGGGGGTCATCAAAGCAGCTGCTGTGCGAACCCAAGCAGGGAGTGTCATCTCCTGAACAGGCTGTGGTTCCACCAGGACCAGAATAATGGTCAAAGGCAGCCAGATGAGGTTCCAGGCAGGGGCTGACCTACATGAAGCTGACATTTGTTGCAGGCACACTGTGCACCAGGCTCTGTGCTCAGCACGTGGGATGTGTGACCTTGTCCAGTCCTCTCATAGCCCTTTGAGGCAGGTGCAATTCCTATAAGCCTTTATCCACTGAGAAAACTAAGGCTCAGAGAGGTGATGTGATTTGCCTGAGGAAACACAGCGAGTAGCTAGAAGGGCCAGGATATGGCCGCTGGAGCCAAGACAGAAAACACTGGTGTAAGTTGGAATTCAACTCTGTTGCTTCCTAGCTGTGTGGCCTTGGGTGGGCCAGTTGGCTTCCCTGAGCCTCAGTTTCCATATCCATAAACGGGGCCGATTCCACGGGCCTGGCTAGATGGTTCCCAGGCTTAGAAATGCTGCTGGCAGAACACAGCTTGGAGCTTGCTGAGCTTGGAGGTCAGCAGCTGTTCACAACCCCTTAGGTTGTGCGGGGCGAGGGTGGTGCGGGGTGGCCCGCTCATGTGTTTTTCTGGAGAAGGTGGCCAGGAATGCTCTGAGTCTGTCTTCCCCTGCAGGAGGCAGCCAGAAGGAAGGGACAGAGAAGCAGGAGAGCGTGAGACAGCTCTCGGATGGCTGCAATGACATGCTGGCCTGGCCAAGTCTCGGGGGGCCGCAGTGCAGCCAGGAGGGGAGTAGGGGCTCATGGAGGGGGTGGATTTGGGATCTTGCTCCCTTCACCCCCACGTCACAACCTCAGTGATGTAGAACTGAGACTATCCTTTGAGATTATCTCTTCTGAACTCCTCAACTCAAGGTGGGGAAACTGAGGCCCAGAGAGGAGAAACGCTTTGCTGAAGTCCCACAATGACCCTGGGCAGAGTGAGGCGCAGAGTCCAGGAATGGAGGAATGTTCAGGTCTCAGAGGGTCATCTCCCTGTGCAGAGGCACAGCGGGCCTTTCAGTGCTGTGTCCCCCGTGCCTGGCACCCCAGAGGGGCCCAGGAAATGTTTGTCGAGCGAGTGAGTGTGGCAGGAAGAACATGCAGCCTGGGGAGTCAGCCCCGGGCTGGCTCCGTCTCCGCTCCGGGCCAGCACTCCTCTCTGGGCGAGTGGCTTCACCCCGCTGAACCTCTCTTTCCCAAAATAAGACCCCAAATCCAGCTAGTTGGGATCCAAGCAGGGATTTGAACCCAGGTCTCCCGGATTCCAGGGCTGATTTTTCACACGACACCCTCCTGATTCTTTATATACCTGTTTCATTCATTCATTCTTTCATTCATCTACTCATTTAGAAAATATTTATTGAGCTCCCACTATGCACCGGACACTGTTCTGGGCTCCGTGGAGGAAGCAGCGAACACGGCAGATGAGGCCCTGTCCTCGGGGAACTGATATTCTGGAAGAGGGAGATAGACAATAAGCAAATAAACAAATAGGACAGGAATAATTTAGTACTCTGAAGGCACCAGCGTAGGGGATGGATGGAGAGAGGGGAGGGCCACATTGGGCAATGTGGTCGGGGAAGGAGATGACATTTCATGTGACACCTGAGAAGAAGCCCACCGTGCAGAGAGCCTGAAAAAATAACTCAGTAAAATGTGATGTGTGGGGCTGTCATCGCAGGCCACAGGCCTCAGCCCTGCAGAAGACACAGCGAGGAGGGTGCGGACGGAAAGCAGTTATCAGAATGTCCCCAACGGCCTGAGAAGGCCGTGGGGGGACGCGGCCCCTGGGGTCCCTGCAGCCCAGTCGCATTTGGGTCCCCCTCGGGCCGCCCCTGCCTTCCAGGTGAAGCAGATCATGGAGGAGGCCGTCACGCGGAAGTTCGTCCACGAAGACAGCAGCCACATCGTGTCCCTCTGTGGTGAGTCTGTGGCCCGTGGCCTTGAAAGGGGGCTGCTTTCTCCGCAGGCTGTCTCGGGAAAGCAGTGCCTCGGAGCCAGGGTTCTTACAGCATCTTTTTCCCTCGTAACTCCAAAGTTATTTTCGGATTCCAAAGGTCCTTCAGTAGAGAACTGGGAAATACAGGGAAGTCTAGAGAGGGAATTAAGAATGACTTCCGCGCCTCGTGAAGGGGTAATGGTGGCGAACCCCCGAGGGACGGGGCTCCCCTCCGGTGGCTCAGTGCACAGTGACCCTGCTCCCAGGGACAAGTGGTCTCATCTCTGAGGAATGGCTCCATGTCCTTCCCTCGGTCTGCCTATGGCTGTCGCCAGGCAAGGGGAGAGGATGGATAGGGACTTAAAGAAAATAGGGAGTTCAGAGCCATGGACACATCCTGAGGGATCACGTCCAGCTGGCTCAGCAGAGGGAGCAGGTCCAGGCTCGGAGCATGACTCAGACTCTCCTTGAACCAGCTCCGCTCACAGGCTTCCAGAAATAACCTCGCTGCCAGGTCCTTCCTGCACTTCCACAATGGCTGGAGGCATATGTTTTGTGTGTCCCTGAAGTCAGGATTCAGCTCATAATTGGTCTGCAAGTAGAAGTGGGAGGGTTTCTCTCTTTCTCCCTGCAAACCTTTTGATTTCATGAGTGGAGTGTCTCATGATGAGGGACACGCTGTCATTCCCGTCTCATGGTCTTGGCCCCATGGAGAGGCCCGTCAGCTTCTGTCCAGATGGCTGAGGCCCCACCCGTGGGCTGGCAGCATGCCGAGCGCTCGCTGTGCCCCGGAGCCTGCTGATGTCAGTTCCACCCCTTTGCAGTCAGATAGATCTGGGTTCAGATCCCAGCTCTGCCACTTTTTTTGTTGGGTGACCTTGGCGAGATCTTTTTTCTTAAAGTGAGATATGTTTATTTAAAAATATATATATTTACATAAATATGTACATATACACCTATGTACCTATATATGTATGTGCATTACATAGACAAATAAATATGAATATGAGAATATATATATGCCCAATTTTTTTTCTCCTGGACATTTTTATTTGCAGATAAAATAATATGCATGTCCATTTCAGGATTGGTTGCGTATCTAGGGTTCAATTAAAGCCTTAGAGGAATCGAAAGTGAGAAAAATCATAATAATTCTCAACTCTCATCAAAGTTTTGGGTGAGAACATTTGATGGCACTAAATGGGGCCTGAAGGATCTCCTGGCAATTTCTTTTATCCATCGTTCCACCTGAGCCATTGTCAGAAAGAATCTAACCATGTCTACAGTGCTGAACAGGTGATTAACTTATTTCAGTATAAACAAGTGAACGTACTGTGTCTGTAAGTGAAAATGAAGATAGTTAAGAGATGCTCACCCAGAATATTTTAAATCCATGGGCATAGATTAGGCAATATGTGGGCATTCATGCAAAGCCAAGTCATGGCTAACAAAAAAACCAAGCCAAGCCACTAAACCAGAACGTCTCGGTATTTCTCCTTGCACATAACCTAACCTTGGCCAGGCTCTGGTCCCTTGGGGTGCTAGTGTGCTTGTCTGTGAAATGGCGATTCCTACAACACTCTGTTCAGGGGTTTTGTCACAGGATAAACCTTGACACTGGTAAGGTAATCCAGAGGTCCCCAATAAGGATTAGCTGTTATACTCACTTTTTCTGTAAACATTGATTATGCTCCTATTGCATACCAGAGTGAGCTCCCAGGCTGCTGTGTAAGACAGAAGGTAAGAAGATACGTAACAAAAGACTGGTGAAAGTACCAGAAATAAGATAGGGGGCGTCCGAATGGCTTGGCATAGGGTCTATTTCCCAGAAGGGAACACTGAGGCCCAGAGAGGGAAAATGATTTGCCTGAGGTCACACAGCAAGTTAGTGGTAGAGCTCAGGCTGCGACCAGATCTTCTGCCCTGAGCAGGGCTGGGCCGGGCCTCCAGGGGAAACACAGAAATGGGAAGATTACACTGACTCCTCCCTGCAGAGGAGGCCGAAGTGTCGCCAGCGCATCTTGGGCTCACACCTGGGTTTGCATCCCAGCCTTATCACGTATTTGCTGGGTGGCCCCGGGCAGTTCAGTTCTCCCCTCAGAGCCTCACTTTCCACATCTGAAAAATGGGGAGGGTTGTCCTTTCTTCCCTGGCTGTAGTGGAGGTGGAATGAGATCCGTAATGTCAGCTGTAGCTGGGTCACAAGAGTGATGGTGTTGACGTGATTCTGTGACTAGATGGAGCTCAGCCGCCCTGTGGGTGTCCACCCCTCCACCCGGACGGGAGTGACAGCTAATGTTCCTACAGCACTCACTCTGTGTCAGGCTGTGTGCTTTCCCTGCCTTTTTTCCACGTCATCCCAACAGCAGCCTTGGGCGGTTACTGTTCCTTCTGTCCCCATTTTACAGATGAAGAAGCTGAGGCACAGGGAGGGGAAGTAATTGCCCAAGTCACCCAGCTGGTTCATGGCTGGGAGAGGATATGAACAGAGACGGTCTGACCTTGGGCGGCCAGCGTGCGTTAACCACTGAGCTCCCTTGCTCACTTTGGAGCGGGTGAAAGGTGGTGAGGCATACACACTTTCCCCGTTGACGCTGTCACGAATTTGGGGATTCTGGGGCCCCTGGCTCTGCACAGCGCCTCTGATGCTCCAGCGGGGATGGGTGCTGGGGAGCGTGGGCAGGGCCCGCTGACCTTGATGTCCCCGCAGCGGCTGTGGAGGCCTGCGTCCTGCACGGGCTGCGGCGGCGGGCGGCCGGCTTCCTGCGCAGCAACAAGATCGCGGCTCTCTTCATGAAGGTGGGCAAGAGCTTCCCGCCGGCCGAGGAGCTGAGCCGCAAGGTCCAGGACCTGGAGCAGCTGATGGAGAACGCGTGAGTGTGGAGCTGGGGGAAGGGCTGGTGAGCTCCCGGAGGAGGCAGTCCGGGCTCCTCCCCCGGCCCTGCGAGAACCTGCTCCTCCCTACACTCATCCCACACTCCAGCTTATATGTGCTGGGGCAGGCACGTGGGCTGAGTGTGTGTACGTGAGCCCCTCCCGCCAGAGCCACCCCAGAGTCCCGACTGCACAGCCAAAACCCCCTCCTGGAGCCCAGGCAGGTTTCCACTCCAGCTGGTGCTGGCAGCCGCCCAGAGGACTGTGTTGTGAAAGATTCTGGAGCTGCACTTGGGCCTTATGGAAAGGAGTTCGTGGATTGATTAGCCATGTCTGTTACAGGCCAGGGAAGGGGGAGAGACCCTCAGCCACGTGTTCGCCGTCTCTGCTGTGGTGATGGCCCCACTTCCCTGAATGAGAAACAGCTCTCTCCTGGTCCTCAGGTCCTGCCTGCCCAGGGCTGCTGGCCAGAACGGGTGACGGGCAGGGCTCTGCATGTGGCCTGGCCAACTCCCTTTTGGAATCTGACTCCTCAGCCACCTGGTCTTCAGGTGCCTTCCAGGCCATCTGCTACACTCCCAGGTGCTTGCTGATAATGTCTTAGAAGGATGGATTTCCACGGGGGTTTCGTAATATCGGGAGTGACTTTCTGATGGAGGAATTGGAGGTGCCTGTGCCTGGTGGTAAGGGAGAGCCTTTCATTCATTTGTGCAATCACTCGTTCACCAACGGGTTCACTGAGCCTGTGCTGCAGGCCAGGCCCTGTGCTGGGCCCTGGAGACACAGCCATGAAAAGTCCCCGTGTTGGCCATGTGTAGAGTGTCAGGAAGTATTTCACTTAAAAAATAATTGAATCACTTAGGCCATACTCTCAAGGTGGCAGTCTGGAGGGGAGACAGAAAGGTGAGCAGGAAGTTGAGCTGCAGAGGCTGAGAGAGCACAGAGGAGGGGCCCCTCCCCAGCTCTGGCTGGTCCAAGAGGAGGGGAAGCCCTCTCGGAGACCTAAAGAGGGACACGGAGTCAGCCTGCAATGGGGTAGAGGGAAACCAGGCAGCAGCAGCTCATGGAAGGTCCTCACAGGAGAGCCTGGTGGCCTCAGGGATGGGCAGATATCTCTGTCTGGATCCTGGGGTCAGAGGAGGGGGTGATAAGGAAATGGCTGGAGAGGTGAACAGGGACGAGGTCATGAGCACCCTGCCCGTCATGTTAAAAAGCTTGCCCCTCAAGGGCACTGGGGAGCCACTGCAGAACCTATAATCCAAGACTCTTCCTGGCCAGCACTCCTTTCCAGAGAGAGAGAGAGAGAAATGTCGGTATGAGAATCTGGCTTGCCCATCAAACAGTGTGTGAAAGCGTCTGTTTTACCACATCTTCACGCTCACTGGGTATTATTATTTTTCCAGCTCTTTACCCATCTGCCATATGGGCGAGCACTGTGGGCTCTTGTTGTTGTTTTAGTTGGCATTCCTCTATTTCCTAGGGAGGTTGAACATTTCCCCATTTGCATATTGGCCCTGTCAGATTTCCTCTTTTGTGAATATCTCTTCTCCTCTTTTCCGGGTCTTGAAGGCGAAACCAGATCCAGGGCCTCCAGGAGAATGTGCGGAAGCTACCGAAGCTGCCCAACCTGTCGCCCCTCGCCATCAAGCACCTGTGGATCCGCACTGCCTTGTTTGAGAAGGTCCTGGACAAAATCGTGCATTACCTGGTGGAAAACAGCAGGTAAGGGGGGAAGACCCCACCCCTGGGTGCGCTCTGCCTCCCCCTCCTGGCCCTCCTGGGAATTGCGCATCAGTTCTGCTTCAGCCAATATTCTGGTTTGTAGAAGACATCCTTGGAGGAAAATTACAATGATGTCACTGCCATTTAGTGAGAACTTCCTGGTGTTGGAGTCTGTGCTGTTGCTATACGTGCAGGACGACATTTAATCCTCCCAACAACCTGGGGAGAGGAGTTCTGTCATTCTTCCCACTTTATAGCTGAGGACACCAAGCTCAGAGAGGGTAGTCACCTGCCCAGGGACACACAGCAAGGGAGGGACTAGCCAAGTTGGCCTCCCACTCAGTCCGTGTGGCTCCAGATCTTATGTTTTTCACACCCTGCTGTAGGATGGGAAGAGCCCGTCTGGCTGGGTATGGCTCAAGCCTCCATCTGCCTGCTGTGTGACCTCTAACAAGCCACTTACCCTCTCTGGTCCTGAGATCCCTCTGGAAGTCAGAATGAGGTCCTTTCCAAGTCTGATATTCTGTTAGTTTCTAGACTCTATGAGTTTTCAAGGAATTAAGAACCACTATACAAAACCAAACAAACAAACAAAACCCTCAGTGCGAACATTGTACTGATAGCATCACGTGTTATTTTGAAGAGCCAGAAGCCAGGGGCCATTTTTGAGTGTGTCAGGCCAGCATCATGCACGTTAGTTATCCAGGCAGGAAGCCCTGTTAAGACAGCTTCTCAGTACACACCACAGCTCAAAAGCATCTAATTGCCTTGATAATATTAGAAGGGCAGATGGCATCTGGCCTCTAAGCAGCTTCCCGTCTGACACGGAAGATGCGGTAGAAGCAGAAAGAACCAGCCGGGCCTCGGCTGCCGTCGAGTCATCATTCCTGTTCCTCTGGTGAAGTCCGAATCACAGCTGTGTGTGAAGCAGTTACGTGCCAGGCACTGTGTGAGGTGCCTTATATCTGTGGTCTCTCCCAAAAGTCCTCCGACAGCCCTGTGAGCATATTATTATTATCCCCACTTTACAGATGGGGCAGCGGAGGCTCACAGAGGGAACTGGGCACCAAGAGGGGGACGGCAGCCAGTCTGTCCGCTCCTGACCGCCAGGACATAATTGATTGTGCGCCCTCTGCTGGCCACCATCCTAACCTGCATGTCCTTTCCTCTCGCTAGTAAATACTATGAGAAGGAAGCTCTCCTGATGGACCCCGTGGATGGCCCCATCCTTGCATCTTTGTTGGGTAAGTGGTCCAGCGCTCTGAGCTTCGCATGGATCTCTGGTCTCGGCTGGCCAGAGCACCTCCTGAGGGCCTCTCTCGTCTCCATCCAGATTCCCCCATCCAAACTTACCTGTTCTCTGTCTTTTGCTGCTGGGTCTTGTTCTGGTCACTCCGTAGCAGGACCCTGGGGCATCCTAGCTGGCTGGACAGGACAGATAGTGCAATGGGTGGCCCAACTGGTGATAGAAAGGAGGGCACACTTTCTGGGGCTATGGATTCCCAGCCCCTGTCTGCTCCGCAGTGGGGCCCTGTGCCCTGGAGTACACCAAGATGAAGACTGCGGATCACTTCTGGACCGACCCCTCGGCCGACGAGCTCGTCCAGAGGCACCGCATCCACAGCTCGCACCTGCGGCAGGACTCGCCCACCAAGCGGCCAGCCCTCTGTGTGAGTGGGGCGGACGGCGGGGCCCTGGGGGGGAGTTAGGATGAGTTGTGGCCTTGGCCTGGAGGCGAGGAATGGAGTGGAGCCTTGAAGGTCGCTCCAGGCCTCATCCTCCACCTCCCCTCACACTGCCAGATCCAGAAGAGGCATTCGAGTGGCAGCATGGACGACCGGCCATCCCTGTCCGCCCGCGACTATGTGGAGTCCTTGCACCAGAACTCCCGGACCACCCTGCTCTACGGCAAGAACAACGTTCTGGTTCAGCCGGTGAGAGTTCCTCCGGGGCCCAGATCTTCCACTGCGGGTCTGGCTCCAGGGTGTAGACAAGGGGTTCCCTCTGGCTCCAGGTTGCTCATCCAGTCATCCATCCATCTACCCACTCACCCGTCCATTCATTCACCTGCCAATATTTCCATCTCTCCATCCATTCGTCCATATGCCAATATTTCCTTCTATCCACCAATCCATCCGTAGCTCAGCCAGCCAGCCAGTCAGCTCCCTCCCATCTGCTCATCTACCCATCCCTCTATCCATGCATCTACCCACCTTTCCTTTATCCATCTGTCTGTATTTATATCCATTTATATATATGCATCCATTCTTCTATCTCCCCATCTTTACATCCATCGATCCATCCATCCATTCATTCATGCATTTGTCCATTTATTTTCCAGTCCATCTATCCCTCCACCTGTCCACCCAGCCATCTATGCATCCATCCCCTCTTGTTATTGCTCAGTCATTCAGCAAACATTTTTACTGAACGTGCTATGCGCTGGATGCTTGAGATATCAAGATAAACATCTTCACGGCTAATGTTTATTGAGTGCTTCCTATGTGTCAGGCACCGTGCTAAGTATTTTTAACTGTATTAACTTGTTTAAACCTCAAAGCAACGATTTGAGGCAAGTGGTATGATCATAGATGGTAACACTGAGCCCATACTGGGAGGAGTAAGGGGCAGAGTGACGATTGGATTCAGGCTGGCCGGCGCCAGAGTCCGTGCCATTTACCAATCACCCTCTATGCCCCGGCACGGACCAGGCACCTGGACACGTGGTGAGCAATGCACACGAAGCGCCTACCCTCATGGAGTGCCTCCTTTGCTGTCCCCTCCCTGGGACCATTAGGGTCAGCATGGCGTTTGGGCTCAGCTGGGAGGAAGCAGATGGAGAGCTGTTGGCCACTCCAGCCCTGTGGTCACAGTTGCAATCACTGGGTGACCCTGAGTAAATCACATCTCCCTCTGAGCCTCAGTACCCACGTCACAATGGGTACAAGACTCTATTTCCTCAGACCTAAGAAGCCATGAATTTAAGATGCACCATTTTAAACATAACCATCAGGAAATTAAAAATGCTGTTAAAATATATAAAATATTTTCTCACTGCTTGGAAATTTTATTTTACATTTTTGAAAGAGCTCTTTGAGACAATTGGATATAGTATTTTTTAACCATACATTACTCTTATAAGTATACACAAGGGAAAAAATAATTGAAATATGTTAGTTAAGATAGTCCTAAAACTTCTTCACATTTCAGGGTCCAATCTTCTATATCAATTTTTGACTTGGAGTCATCGCTGCCCTTGTTTGTCCACCTAATATCATTTTCTGTTCCATCAAGAGAAAGAGTCAACAAGCTACAGCCCGTGGGCCAAATGCGGCCCTCCGTCTGTTTTTGTAAATAAAGTTTTATTGGAACACAGCTATGCCCATCAGTTTACATTGTGAATGGCTACTTTCACACTACAGTGGCAGAGTTGAGTGGTGGCAACAGAGCAGAGCCAAAATTATTCCCTATCTGACCCTTTACAGAAAAGTTTGCTGACCTCTGACCAAGAGCTCGGGAGATGTGACATTTCTTGCAAGCGTGTGCACTTCTTGTTGCTTTGCAAGAAAATCTGGAATTGTGGCTTCCTGCAGTGGTGAATAATGTGTCAGCTTCACCAGTATCGCGTTAGTGCTCCATTGCTCTGTTCCCAGACTTTCTCTGTACGCAATAACCTTTTGATTCAGAGCTGAATCACAGCCTGACCTTTTGGAAGACATTTAAAATAGCACCTGTACTCCGCATGCGAAGTAACAACCGTGCACAAAACCTTAATCGAAATAGCAACAATATGAACAGCTGTGACCGAGTTTGCACGAGATCAGGCAATGACAACGACGTCACAATTGTGCGATGCCGCTGATTAAAAGATGCATCCCCGTTTCAGGTGCATTAAAACGCGAGAAACAAATGTGCATCTTAGCATCGATGGAATGCTGCAGTGGCGCTCCCTTGTGGGGTGGCCGGCCTGTGTGGTTAAATCGAGACGCTGTGTGTGAAGCTGAGCCTTGCTTCGTATACGCAAGGTGCTCAGTAAATGTTAGTTGTCTGTCTCCCCGTGTCACTGAGTGAATTGGGTGGAGGGGCTGCCTCTTCTATGTCTGAGGCTTGGAGACACCCCCTCTGCCACACCCCACTGGGGATGAGACAGGGCAGGTGAGAGGCTCTTGGGGAAATTAGGGGATGGCAGAGGGTCAGGCTGCTGGGCAGGGAGCGTGGTGGGGGTTTTTGGGGACAGGGCTTCTGGATCATGCCCGTGGGGTTGGACACAGAGCTCCACTGCCATTTCTTTCTCCCTTAAGACTGGCCAAAATGCTGCCAGATCGATGCCTTCTGTTCAGGAGAGGGTGCGGTTGAGAAGGACGGAGCCCCTTCCGGCTTCTAAAGAGCCCCCAGCCCCAGACCTCAGGAGGGAGATGCAAGTGGGGAAGTGTTGGGGTGGACGGCTTCCACAGCTGGGCTCTATGGAACCATCCTGCGTGGGGGCCTGCAAGCAGGTTTGCTTAGCATGGCCATCCGGAAGGAGGTCTGGGGTCTTCCAGATGGCTGTGGCCTTGGAGGGAATGACCTGACGTCTTGCTTCTGGCTGTGCATCTTTGAGTCAAATGGGCCAGGGCCCAGGTCCACTGTGACTCTGGCCTGAGTCCTCCTCTCTCTGCAGAGGGATGACATGGAGGCCGTGCCGGGGTACCTGTCCCTCCACCAGACAGCTGATGTCATGACCTTGAAGTGGACGCCCAACCAGCTGATGAACGGGTCTGTGGGAGACCTGGACTATGAGAAGAGGTAGGGCACTGGGTGCATCCCCCGGGTCCCTCTCCTCGGCACGGGGAAGTCTGTGCCCTGTCCCTCATGCCCCGCCCCTGCCGGCTGCTCCATCCAGTTGTTGCAACCACTTGACCCAGCCTCCCTGCAGCTGTGGCCTCATGGGTAACTCAGGCTCGGAACGATCCGGGCACCGACTGGGAGAATCTTAGGGTATGGAAGTTAGGCAGAGTGCAGGGCAAAACACCACTCAGAGAGAGAAAGCTTTACAGAGATCTCGTCATCCCACAAAGGGCAAATCCCCCCCCATCTGCTGCCACCCTTCCCATCCCTCGATGACAAAGGGAGGCAGGAGGTGCAGGTTGGTGGGCGTCTGGTGGGCGACTGCGTCTCCTGTAAAGTCCTGTGACCTTATAAGACTCAGCAAAGACTTCGGAGTCAGGCTCCAAAGAAACACGGGGACCAGAGGCTCCTGCGGCGGTCCCCTGTGTGCTGGCACATTTAGGAAAGACTTTAGGAAGAACAAAGGGGAGGCAGTGTGCAAAGGTGTGGCCGGCCCGGGTGTTTCAGCCGGAGGAGGCTTGGCAGCTGGTGCGGGGGAGAAGCAATGATTTTTGCTGCTCTGAGTCCCTATCTTTCTTTTATGTTTTCTTGCTTTCTTAGAACTTTTTATTATGAGGAATTTCCAACATAAAACTAGATAAGGCTCCAGAACCCATCCCTTCTCCCCTGCATATTATCCTGCAGCCGCGTGCAGGCATCATGGGGTTTCATCTATATGTTGATTCTTTTCAAGGAACGTAACCAGAACACCGTTATTGTGTTCTGCGTAATGTTAAGCTTCAGTGCAATTAGCACCGGCCTTGTGTAATTAATAGCATTCTCTGAGTTGGTCACTTCCTGTGTAGAGGTGCCATCTGTCCTCAGAGAGGGTCCCTGGGAGGTGCTGCCGGTCCTAGGCTGGGCCGGATCATTCAGCTGCAGCCAGACCCTCACAGAGCAATGGTGTTGGGGCCAAGGAGACGCTCTTGGCCTGGAACCTCACCTCCCCTTATTCATCTTAAACCTTAGTATCCGCCCTTCCCCGACCTGACCTCCCAGCTGAGTCTGGCTCACAAGGAGCCCTGAATCTCCTTTGCAGCATTTACAAAACCATAGTCACATTGTAAATCTGTACCTACTTGTTCACTGACTGTCTCGCCCTCCAGACCTCAGTTCCGTGGAGGCGACAATCCTTTCTTGCTCACATCTTCTCCCAGCACCTGCCATAGATCGTAGCACATAGTAGGTGCTCAGATAATCTTTGTGAAACAGAGCAGGGAAGTCAGGGGGCCTGGTTTCATTCAGTACGTATTAACAGCACCTCCTATGAGCCAGGCCCTGTGCTAGATACAAGAGACGTAACAGATGAGTAGAAGGAGAGGACAGTCCTGACCTTCTCAGAGCTTACACTGTATCTACATTACACTGGAGGAGACCGTGAGTAAGCAAGTCCGTGGATAAGTATATGTCATAGGACCAAGTCCTTGCTCGGTCCTTACCTCACTGAGTGGCCCAAGGTACATCACGCCGCCTCTCTGGGCCTCAGTTTCCCCCTTCTATCAAATGATGAGGTTGGACAGGATGGTCTCCCCAGAACTCAAAAGTTCCCAAGGGTCAGCAGGGGCTCCTCAAACAATGGATTGTCTTCCTCTAAACATCAAAGCTTTCAACAGCCCAGGGACCCTGTTCGTTGCTTGGACTTAAGCCCAAGGTTGTGTGGGCAGAGAGCTTTTGACGCTAACGTTTTGGGAGAGGCATTGGACCAAATGGTTGCCAGGCACCTCTTCTCCAGCTCAAATCATCGGAGTCTCCATGTTTCTGCTTCATCTTTTCCTCTGTGAACAGGCACATCGTAGGTGCTTCCATATTGAATTCTGGCTGAATCTGCACTTCCAAGGTCACTGCCGCTGGAGCTGGGGATTTCCGCAGCCCTGGGCTCTGAACCTCCATCTATTCTTGCAACCCTTGCCAGGGACCGGGGCTCAATGGGAGAGAAACAGCAGGAGTCAGAAGTGTAGGGGCTAGCGTGTGGGGAAGGGGGCACCCAAGGGTTCCAGCATCCCTTTGGGGACCAAGGAACAAGGAAGATGAGGGGGGTGGTCCTTGTCGAAGGAGGTTCGGGAACTCGTCACTCTTTCCTAGCCAGCCCTCCCTCTTGCACAACCAGGGTCTTAACTCCCAGCTAGGTTTTCTCATGTTCAAGAGGAAATATCACCAAAGATGTGGTTATTTGGGCTCTGGAGTCAGAGCAGACTTGGCTCCAATCTCAGCCCTGCCGTGCGGAGCAGCTGGAAGCCCCATACACTGCTGGTGGCACAACCACTTTACAGACCAGTGTGGTAGTTTTTTATATGACCCTTACCATATGACCCAGCAATTCCACTCTAGGAAGCTGTTAAAACATGTAAAATGAAAACAAAACCTCAGCTCTTGCTCCTTCCCAGTTGAGTGACCTTGGACAATCTACTTCACCTCCCTGAGCCTCAGTTTGTTCATCTGTAAAATGGGGATGTGGCAGTGGAACCTGTGAATAGACATGCAGGGAGGATTCAGTGAGAAGATGCATGTAAAGCCCTTAGCAGGGAGCCTGGCACCTGGAAGGCCTCTCGGTCATGGGGCCGCTGGTTCTAATTAACACAGATGCACAGGGACTCTAGCCACAGAGCTCCTCTTTGCTGGTGTCTGGTGGTGGTTGGAGAGTTGCTTTGTCTACTGGGCATCCCAGGGCCCGGCATTCAGCATTCACTCTGGATATTCTCTGAGTATCTTGCAGACGTCAACAAAACCCAGCCCCTCTCTGGGGTTCAGCACCCCCTTGGGGGGACAGCGGACAAAACAGGCTGTTGCAACTCTGTGTGATGGGCATGGTGTGGGTGCCCAGAGAAGGACCTCCTGGCTGAGAGTGGGCATGGGGGGTGTGGTGAGCAGAGGCTGCCACCCTGAAAGTGCTTGTGTTGTGTACCTGACCATCCTCCCAGGACACTCACTCAGTGGACCCTGGCCAGGTTGCTTCTGGCATGGACCAGTGCAGAGGGGCCCTGTCCAACTTCCTCCTTTCGCAGCAAGGGAAACCAAAGCCCAGAGAGGGGGAGGGACCAGTTCAGTGTGGGGGGCCGAAGTGGGATTTGAACCCTGTCTGACCTCGAAGGCTGTGTTAGTTTGGGTCCTCCAAGAAGCAGACACCCACACAGGAGAGGCGTGCAGGAGAGACTGACTGGGGGAAGCTCCTGTGAAGGACAGAAGTGAGGAGCCGGAGGAGGCAGGAAGAACCTTCAGATCACAAAGCTGGTCTGACCCCTGTGAACGGAGAGGTGAAAGGAAGGGAGATCGGGCAGGAAAAGTCTCGGACATGGTGCATTTCTAAGAATGTTTGGCCAGATCAGTTGAGAGTCCCTGGGCTAAAGCTGACCGCTAAAGGAGCCCCTGGCCCACAGGAGCAGGCCTATGCTGGCATCCACATATGCTCAGTCTTGGCCAAGGGCAGCCCGAGCAAAGCGTGGCCCTGCCACGAACCTCATGGTGGATCCACAGCAGTGTCCTCTGAAGCTGTTGGTCAACTCTGCTCCCCAAGCAAGGTCTCCTGAAGGGGACGTGAGCAGGGCATTCCCATGGCTGCTTCAAAACCCGAGCTCCTGTGGTCCCCACCTCTCATTGTGTTCTGAGGGGAAAAGCAACCTGTCTCAAGACAGTGGTAGGCTTTGCGCTGGAAGTGGAAAACCTACTGTAAGTAATCCAGGGCCCATTAACCAAGTGCTTTTCTATGTATCAGTGCTGTGTTGAGTGCTTCAGATGTGTGATTCCATTTGGTCCTCACAGCAGCACTATGCCGTGGGTATTATTATCATCCACATTTTACAGAGGAGGAAACTGAGGCTCATGGAAGCCTACAGGTCACACTGCTGGGACCTGTGAAGTCAAGGCTGTTGGGTGGCTATTCTAACCACATGGACACCCGGGGGCCTAGAGTTAGGGTCTGAGTTACTCAGGACTTTTAGACACCAGTGACAGAAAACCAAACTCAAGCTGACTTAAGTGTTTGCTCACATGAACTGAAAAATCCAGAGACAGTGGCTTCAGGCATGGTGGGATCCAGGGACTGGAATAATGAAGACCTGAACTCTTTCCATCTCTTGGCTCTGCTTTCCTGACTGGTGACTTCACTCTCAGGCAGGCTTTTTCTTCTATCATCCGTACCACTACTCTCCTAGCACAAAGGAGCATCTTTCCCAGTAATTCTAACTTAAATCCAGTAATGGAATCTCATTGGTTCTGCTTGGGTCATGGGGCCATCCCTGAACCAATCTCTGTGGCCAGAACAGTGGAATAGGCTGACTGGCCAGGCCTGAGTCAGGTGGCCATTCGTGGAGTCCTGGGGTGGAGGGTGGGTGGGGTCAGCCTCAGCCACATGGACTGGAGGTAAGGGAGGGGGGTTCCTTGGGAAACTGGGGTGCTGGGACCAGAAGAAGGGGAGACTGAGTCTGGGGAGACTGCGACCTGGATGTTGGGGACAGGTGGGTCCTGGTGAGAAGGGTGGAGGAGCCCATGGGTGGTCTTCTGGCCTCCTGGGCCCTTCCCCACAATGAGGTGGGCAGGCATTCTGCAGACCTGACCCTCCCTCCACTTCCAGCGTCTACTGGGACTACGCCATGACCATCCGCCTGGAGGAGATTGTCTACCTGCACTGCCACCAGCAAGGTAGGGACTGCGGGGGCAGCACAGGGCCGGGGTGTTTATTATTATCTGGGCAACCTCGGCCAAGTGACCTGACCTCTTGGAGCCTTATGATCTGTTCAACTGCAAATGAGTGACGTCACCTCTCTGAGCCTCAGTTTCCCCGCCAATAAAGTGGGGATCATAGCAGTACCTCTCGTAGGGTGGTTGTGAGGATAAAAGGATGCATGTGAAGGGCTCACATGGTGGTAGTTGCTGATACTTACTGAGCACTTATGATGCACCAAGCCCGGTTCTAATATTTACATGCCTGTTATTTAATTGTCACAACCACCCAGCGACAGGGGCTCCATCATTCCCACTTTAGAGATGAAGAGGCAACTTGGCACAAAGTCCAGAGCCTGTAAACTCCAGAGCCTGGTCTTGCACCCAGGTCTTTGTCACTCCAAAGTCAGTGCTCTGACGACCTGGGATTACTAACTCGAGTTCTTTGAAGCTCAGAGAAGGTACATTCAGAACAAGCAGAGGGCTGTCCTGCTTTAGGAAGCATGGGTCTGTGCCCCACCGAGGCTTACATTAATTTATTTAATGAGACAGACCTGGGTTCAGATCCAGGCCCTGCCACTTACCAGCTGTGTGAGCCTGGGCATGTTACATAACCTCTCTGAGCCCCGGGTTCATCATTGGTAAAAGAGGCAATAATAGATACGCCTCAGAGGGCTGTTTTGAGTATTACAGTGAGACAATGCCTTTAACATGCCGTCTTTGTATACAGTA
The DNA here is from genome assembly GCF_021613505.1 of Equus quagga. Taxonomy (NCBI): domain Eukaryota; kingdom Metazoa; phylum Chordata; class Mammalia; order Perissodactyla; family Equidae; genus Equus; species Equus quagga. The sequence continues at coordinate 82,481,355 of NC_060281.1, forward strand.
AGTGCTCAATACATGCTAGTGAGAGTCAACTATTGCCCTGAGAAGGGGGCAAGTCGGAAATCTTTCCTATGAAAATAGGTCACGTAGATTTGTGGAGGATGCTTAAGGGGTGTGGTGTATTAGGGGGCAGCCTTTTCTTTTTTGGGGTGACTTAGGGAGGCCAACCACACTCTCCTTGACCTTGTCCTGTAGCTCCCCAGTCAATGACAATGGGAGGTAGGCTGAGGGGGACTTGGGAGGTAAAAACTGCCCCTGACCTTCTGCCCAGGCCTTTCCCGGGGCCTCCAGGCAGGTCCATGGGTCTGGCTCTGCAGGCCTGGGGGGATGTGTTGGCTGGGAGGGCCCCGCCACCACACCTCATAGTGACTTCCCACTGGGTCTCCTCTGGCCGGGTCGCGGTGGCAGTGGACAGCGGTGGGACGGTGGTGTTGGTCAGCCAGGATGGGATCCAGAGGCCGCCTTTCCGCTTCCCCAAAGGGGGGCACCTCCTGCAATTCCTCTCGTGCCTGGAGAACGGGCTGCTCCCTCACGGGCAGCTGGACCCGCCCCTCTGGTCCCAGCGGGGGAAGGTGAGTGACCGTGGGGGGTCCAGGGAGGCTGGGGTGGGGGTCAGCCACGGGGAGTGGTCTTTCTTGCCCATGGGCCCTATGTGGCTTCATGGGCTTGCGCACAGCGCCCCCCGAGCCCCTCAGGCCGTGCAGGCTGGAGGGACAGGTGCGTCCCAGGGACCGTGCATGGGACACGTTCTTTCAGGGCAAAGTATTCCCCAGACTGCGCAAGAGGAGCCCTCAGGGTTCCGCCGAGTCCACGTCTTCAGACAAGGAAGATGACGAGGCCACGGACTACGTGTTCAGGATCATCTATGCCGGCATGCAGTCGGAATTCGGTAAGACGCCCTGGCCCCGGGCCCCGGGCATCCACCTGGGAGCTGACCCTGGAAACAACTCCAGGTATTTGGAACTAGAGGACGAAAGGTCTGGGGCCAGCAGGGGGGTGCCTGGAATCAGAAAGTTAGTATCTTGGCGGCCTCGGTTTCCCCCCAATGAGAACAAACAACCACTCTCTACTTAGCTAATAAAGATGCCACTGCGGGACAGGTGGCATAGGCTAGCGACAGTGATGTGGCTCTGGAATCCTGGTTGAACTTGGGCAAGGCCCTTCACCTCTCTGTGCCTCGGTTTCCTCATCTGTAAAATGGGCATTTTCATAGCACCTATTTCATAGAGTCCTTGTGAGGATTAAATGAGTTCAGGCAGTTGGCACAGAACGCTCAAATGTCAGCTGCTACTATGTTATTGTTATTATTATTTTGTTGTAAGGATTCAAGGAGATAATGAGGTGATCAATGTAAAGCCCATAGAATAAGGCCTCGCACACAGTAGGCCCTCAATAAATGGTCTCAGACAGGAGAAGGGAAGCGAAGCTCGCGGCACTAACAGACGAGATAGTAAACGTCTGCATGGTGACCGCCGGGAAATCGATGCTTGGTTAATGGAAACGGGCACATTGACATCATCATTATCATGGGCTTCTTGTGAGGACTGAGTGAATTAATATTTGGAAATTCTCAGAAGGAGGCTGGGCATCTCTCAGGCACTGCATGGATATCTGTAGTGTGAAGTTACAGGTGCCTTCTGTTAACCACTTTATTGAACCCTCCGTGGCTCTGTTGTTCCCGCTTGCCAGATAATGACTCTGAGCTGCACCTTGCTTAAGTGACCACAGCCGGGCAGGGAGGGGCTCTTTGAAAGCAGCCGTCCTCCCTGGCGAGATTGCACTGTTCGTGCCAGGCCCCTAACACCCCGCCTCTCAGCCATCGCTGAGTCGGTTGAGGGCGTGGGGCAGGCTCTCCGGGAAGGGCTCATGGGCTCGGGCTAGCCCGTGTTTTCACATATATATACCTTCGTGGCCAGTTAGGAGCACAGCCTGTTCCTGCGTCATGAAGAGTGTCCTGCAGAGTCTGTTACCACGGTCATTCCCGCCCAGGATCACGGGCTGGAGCCGTCCCAGCCTGTCTGTGGTCCCGCAGCTCACACAGCCCCACCAGAGAGCTGATTCATGAGAGAGATCAGATGCCTGTGGCTGCCTTCCTGGGCAACTTTCTCCAGAGGGGTGCATCCAACCAATAATTTGCAGGCTCCTGCTGGGAGCCAGGCTGGGAGCTGCATGTCTTACTTATTTGGGGAATATCCATGTTAGCCTGTTGTGGCTCTGCCTGTGCCAGTGGGACAGATGCCAGCTGTGCCCACACACACCCCTCTGTGCACGCCACTCTGCTGCCAGCTCCCAGCCTTTGTATCTCTGTGCCTGAGGGGCTCTCCAGCCACCAGGGTCCTTCTGTCCAGGGGTGGAGCGGATGAGAATTGTCAGAGGACCAATGTCCCCTGGAGCAGTTCTCAGCCAATGATTGACAGGAGTTGGCATATAAATGCCCCAGCTCCCTCACCCCTCAGGTGAGAAAACTCTGGAGTCTGTGTTCTGTGCGTCTCCCAGAGGGCGACCGGAGATCGAGCACCACTTGCCTGTGGTGGTAACTTGCATGTAACTAACCAGGTACTCTGCCTTCCGGCCCACCCTAACCATGCTTCTTGGCAATGCCTCCCAAATAAACTATTTGCTCTTGAATCCTTGTCTGCCTTTGAGGAAACCCCAACTAAGTCAGTTTATTTAGAACAGGGCTTCTCAAGCTTAGCAGTACTGACATTTCAGATGGCACAATTCTTTGTGGTGGGGACCTGTCCTGTGCATTGTAGGCTGTTGAGCAGCATCTCTGGTCTCCACCCACTAGGCACCAAGTAGCAAAGCCCACCCCTATGCCCCACCAAATTGGGGCAACCAGACATGCCTCTAGGTGTCGCCAAGGGTCCCCTGGAGGCAAAATTGCTCCTGGCTGAGAACTGCTGGTTTAGAGAAAAGAGCACGTTCCTGCATTCGAGCCTGCCACTGCGGTGTGGCCAAGTGACTTGCCCTCTGCAGGCCTCATTTTCTCGTCTGTAGAATGGGGATTACAGCCTCCCCGACCCAGGATCATGTTCTGAGGAGTCAGGGCGATGATATGTCGAACTCCTAAGGTGACACTGGACAGATGCTTAGTGAGCAATAGTAGGTATCCTGTATTGAGCACCCCTGTGTGCCATGCCACTTCTGTGCTTTCTCCTTGTCCTAATTCATTTAGTCCTCACCACAGCCCACCCAGGCAGGTAGCATTGTCATCGCCGTTCCCCCTTTTTCAGAGGAGGAACCTGAGGCACAGAAAGATTAAGAGATTGGCCCAGGGTTGCACAGCTAATCCTTAGCATGGCTGGAATTTGAACCCAGGTGGTCTGGCTCCAGACTCCGTGCAGGCTGTATTGATGGGGGGCGGGGGGAGGGCATTATGGGCTCACCTCCTTCATCTTCAAGGTCAGTTTCAGCCCACGTGGAAATGGTGGCCACCCCCATCCTCGGTTGATTTTCTCAGGGGCCTGAGCCTCACAGAGTTAACACAAAACCATCTTTGTGCTTATGCTTTTCATCTATGAAGTCCTTTCTGAAGAAGTGCCTAAATCAGAAATCCACTAAGCCCCCTTCCTCTGGGCCAAATTCGGCCCACAACCTATAGTTCCAAATAAAGTTTTATTAGAACAGGGCCATCCCCATTCATTTACATATTGTCTGTGGCTGCTTTCACGCCATAAAGTCAGAGTGGAATGTTTGTGACCGAGACCGTAGGGCCCACAAAGCCAAAAATATTTACAGAAAAAGTCTGCAGATGCCTGCCTTAAAGAATAAGAGAGAAGAGTTTCACCGTGGGAGGGGAGGTGTGGCCACAGATGATTTTCCACTCCCTTTCAGGGTCCTCTCACCCCTGTCTCCACCACCTGGTTCTCTGCCTGCACCTTGTGCCCAGAGGAGGCAAAGACGAGCTCTAAAACGTTCAGATAGGCTCATGGTCAGAGAAGGGCATTTCAGACTTGTCTGTTGCTGTGACTGCCTCTGTAATGCCTGGTGTGACAGTCTGAGCCACATGTGGCCACTGAGTGCTTGAAATGCGGCTAATCCAAATTGAGATGTGCTGTAAGTGTAAAATACACACTGGATTTTGAAGAGTTGGTCCAAAAAAAAAAAGAATATAAAATATCTCAATAATTTCATATTGATTATATGTTAGAATGATAACATTTTAGACGCGTTGGGTTAAACAGAATAGATTGTTGAGACTGATTTCACCTGTTTCATTGTACCTTTTTGATGTGGCTACTAGAACATTTTAAGTGATGCCAGTGGCTCGCGTTGTATTTGTATTGGACTCAGCCTCGGCGCTGTGGACTTTTGGCCTGAGTAATTGTGTATATGGGGGCGTGTGGGGGAGGTCTTGTGCATTACAGGATGCTGAGCAGCATCCCTGGCCTCTACCCACTGGACGCCAGTAGCATCTGGCTAATCCTCAAGTCGTGACAACCAAATATGTCTTCAGACATCACTAGATGTCCCTCAGGGGGCCAAAATTGCCCAAGTTGAGAACCAGTGGTCTAGGGCAAGGATGGCACGAGGAGACAGCAGCCAGGGAAAACAGCTGAGAGTATGACTAGGACCTCAGGGTCCGAACCCCTGGGTTGGAATCCCAGCTCCACCACTTACTAGCTGGGTGGTCTTGGGCATGCTGCTTAAACTCTCTGTGCCTCAGTTTCCTAATCTGCAAAAGGGGATAATGATAGTACTTGTGCTCAATAAGTGGTAGCTGTTGGTGGTGGAAAGGGAAGGGGGGACAGCAGTAAAAAAGACCAGCTATGGGGCCGGCCTGTGGTCTAGTGGTTAAGTTTGCATACTCTGCTTTGGTGACCGGGGGTTCATAGGTTTAGATCCTGGGCGCTGACCTAGCATGGCTCATCAAGCCATGTTGTAGGGGTGTCCCACATAAAATAGAGGAAGATTGGCACAGGTGTTAGCTCAGCAACAATCTTCCTCAAGCAAAAAGAGGAAGATTGGCAGCAAGTGTTAGCTCAGGGCCAATCTTCCTCACACACACACAAAAAGACCAGCTATGCCGGTTACTACCCAGTGGGGCTTTGGGTAGTTAAGTTGTATCATCATTCTGATCCTCAGTTTTCTCTTCTGCATGACATGTTACCCAGCACATGCTGGACACTTTTTTGGACATTTTACTTATTTTTTATTGAGGTCACATTGGTTTATAACATTATATAAATTTCAGGTGTACATCATTATGTTTCAACTTCTGTGTAGACATCGTGTTCACCACCCAAAGACTAATTGTCATCTGTCACCGCACACATGTGCTCTGTCACCCCTTTCACTGTTCTCCCTTCCTCTGTGGTAACCACCAATCCATTCTCTGCGTCTATGTGTTTGTTTGTTGTTGTTGTTTTTGTCTTCCACATATGAGTGAAGTCATGGTATTTGACTTTCTTCATCTGACTTATTTCGCTTAGCATGATACCCTCAAGGTCCATCCATGTTGTCACAAATGGCCGGATTTCTTATGGCTGAGTAGTAGTCCACTTTGTATAAATACCACATCTTCTTTATCCATTCATCCCTTGATGGGCACCTAGGCTGCTTCCAAGTCTTGGCTATTGTGACTAATGCTGCAATGAACACAGGGGTGCATGTATCTTTACACATTCATGTTTTCAAGTTCTTCGGGTAAATACCCAGCAGTGGAATTGCTGGATCATATGGTAGTTCCATTTTTAATTTTTTGAGAAACCTCCATGGCTGCACCAGTTTGCATTCCCACCAGCAGTGTATGAGGGTTCCCTTTTCTCCACATCCTCTCCAACATTTATTATTTCTTGTCTTTTTAATAATAGTCATTCTGATGGGTGTGAGGTGATATCTCATTGGAATTTTGATTTGCATTTCCCTAATAATTAGTGATGCTGAACATTTTTTCATGTGCCTGTTGGCCATCTGTATATCTTCTTTGGAAAAATGTCTATTCAGATCCTTTGCCCATTTTCTTTTTTTTGCAGGGAAAGATTGTCCCTGAGCTAACATCTATTGCCAATCTTCCTCTTGTTTTTTTTCCTTCCCAAGCCCCAGTACATGGTTGTATCTCCTGGTTCTAAGTCCTTCTCGTTCTTCTATGTGAGCTGCCACCACAGCATGGCTGCTGATAGATGGGTGGTGTGGTTCCGTGACTGGGAGATGAACTGAGGCCACAGAGGTGGAGCGTGCCAAACTTTAACCACTAAGCCATCAGGGCTGGTTCCTTTTGCCCATTTTTCACTTGGGTTGTTTTTTTGTTGTTGAGCTGTATGAGTTCTTTATATATTTTTATATTAACCCCTTCTCTGATATATGATTTGCAAATATCTTCTCCCAGTTGTTAGGTTGTCTTTTCGTTTTGTTGATGGTTTCCTTTGCTGTGCAGAAGCTTTTTAGTTTGATGTAGTCCCATTTGTGTATTTTTTCTTTTGTTTCCCTTGCCGGGTGAGACAAGGTTAGGCACTTTATAAATATCAGCATTCTTTCTTCCTCTAATCAAACACAATACGTGGGAGCTGTGTGGAGGAAGGCAGGGGAAAGGTTCAAGCCCCCAGCAATTGGTTCTTCCAGCTGTTTCAATGTTCCCCTCACCTCGGACCTTCCATTTCACTGATGCTTTTTATTTTCTCTTTTAAGTTGCCCCCGTCTCCATGGGCCCTGCCTGGATGGTGGTTCCTGTAGGCCGGTCCGTGCTGGTGGTGGCCAGGGGCAGTAGGTGGGCGCAAGCCAGATGGGACGCCACCCTCCCCACACCAAACCTGAAGCAGCAGCCCCCCTGTAATGTCTGGGCTCCCCCAACTCCAGGGGCTGGGTGCCGGCCACCTCTGCCATGTTGTCATTTGAGTCTTGCTCCCAGGGAAGATGGAGGCAGGAGACAAATTGAGGCCCTTATCTGTCCAGCCTCCACCTGCAGGATGCAGCTTGGAGTGTTGTGGGATCAGTAGCAAAGGGATTTTTTGGTGATGTCTGCAGGGTGTAGGGGGCTGGGGGTGGAGGCATGTTTGCAACAACTGGGTGCAAGTGATCACTGCTTCCCTGAGATTGGCTACGAACCGGGGATGTTTTTCTAGAACATGTTACAAGGGCTTACTGGCCTTTCTTGGCCAGCTGATTGGTGAATCTGCTTGAAGAGGAGTAGTGTAACAAGGCACTTTTGGTGGCCCCAAGAACCTCATTCTGTAGGCAGCTTTCTACTCTGTCAGTGGGTAGCAGTGGACCCTGTCAGCTGCCGAGCTCTGATGGCAAGTGGGGTTGGGTCCACAACTTCCCCTCCCCTTGGAGCCTGGGGGAAGAGGCCAGGTATCACCAGTCGTCCTTGCAGAGGCATGGCATAGGGGGCAAATGTGCATGCCTCTTAATGTCCTAGAGTAGGGCCGGGCCAACTGTGGCCCATGGGCCAATCCAACCTCATTCTGTACAGCCCATGAGCTAAGAGTGGTTTTTATGTTTTTAAATAATTGCAAAAATCAGAAGAGGAAGAATATTTTGTGACATGAAAATGATCTGCAACTCACATTTCAATGTTCATAAATAAAGTTTGATTAGAACCTACCCATGCTCATTTGTTTGCATTTGGTTTATGGTTCCTTTTGCACTACGACAGCAGAATTGAGCGGTTATGATTGAGACCCAATGGCTCGTAAACCCTGAAATATTTTTCACCTGGCTCTTTACAGAAAATACTTACTGAGCCCTGCCCTAGAGAAGATAAATTTTTTTGCACCTGTCTAGAACTGCTAAGAGGCCAGGAAGTTCACTATAGAAATTGTAGTGCATATGTCAGCAATATGTTTATTCAGCAGTGTGGCAGATGCTGGGCTTTTCATGGAGCTGGGGGAGAAAGCAAGGAAACTGTAAGTGCTGTATCCTGGGAGCAATGGATCGGGAATCACCAATGTCCAAGAGTTAGGAAATCAGTCATCCCCTTTTGGTTCTCAAATGTGGCTGCTATAGGAAAATTGTTTTTGAAATACAGATTCAAGGACTGTATCTCCATAAGGTGTTAATTCAGTCGGTCAAGGGTGGGATATAGGCATATGGCTTTTGAACAAGGCCCCCACATGATTCTGGGGGGTCGCCAACCTGTTTTGAGACCGGCTTGGTGGAGCGGCTGTACGGCTCAGAACCATGGACAGCGCACATATACCCACGCCCTCAGTACCACGGACAGCGCCGGGGTCCTCGCCCTCATCAGAACTTCACTGGGTCTCTCGCCCCTGGGTGCCCTGCCTCACCTGTTGAGACGGGTCCCCCTCTGGCTCACCACCAGAGACTCTCTCACCCAGAGAGTGAGTCCCCTTCTTTCCCGCCAAAACCCTGTGAGGACAACTGAATGACAACATGGTGAGGCTTGGCCTCCTGCTCTGGGATTGGGCCTGTTTTCCTGGCTCTGGTTTCTCTTCCTCTCTCTTCAGCTGTCTTCAACTCTCCTCATCTGCTGGGGGCCCCAAATCTTGGTGGTGGCTCTCACTGGAACAGGTTGGCTTAAGGGACTAGGTCAGACAATGATTTGTGGTCGCTGTTTCCTACTGTGACCTTCAGGGTCTTTCCCTCTCCCTGTGCTGGCCTGGGGGTGAGCTGCTTGCTTTGGGGTGAGGTTTCCGTGACCCACATGGGCTTACACAGGGCTGTTATTCTGCCCCTTCTGTCCACCACAGTCCCTCAGGACCTGATGGATGTCTCTGTGAGCAACTTGCCATCCCTATGGCAGCCCAGCCCCCGGAAATCCTCCTGCTCATCCTGTTCACAGAGCGGCTCAGGTGACGGTGGTTCGACTAATGGCTGCAACCATGAGAGGTATGAGAGTCTCGAGCTGCGGATGGAGGGAGCTGAAGGGTTTACCAAAGATTTGTAAATACTCATTTCTTGCCCTGCACGGAATTCAGAGGAGTGAACAGAGGCTATGGAATCATCGAGTCTAGGTTAAATCCTAGCCTTGTGAATTCCTAGCTGTTGGAGCTTCCTTACATGTATCAGTCTGGATAAATAAGGTTGTGTTGCAGTAACAAACAGTCCTAAAATCTTGGTGACTTATAAACAAAGGTTTATTTGTCATGCATCCTATGTGTCTATCATGGGCCAGCTGGAGTCTCCGCTTTCTCCACATTAAGCTGATCACCACCATCTTGAATGTTGCCAGTCACCGTGACAGAGGGCATGGAGCTCTGGAGCTCATGGAGCTCTTGAACCAACAATTAAATGCTCCAGTCCCAAAACAGCGCATATCACTTCTGCTCACAGCTCATTGGCCTCACCCACAAGGGGCCTGGAAGTGCCGTCTACCATGCTCCTGGAAGGCAGAAGCCAGAAATATTACTTAATGACCCAGGCCTCGGTTTGCTCCTCCACCAAATGGGGATTCTAATGCTTACTTCATATGGCTACTGTAAGGACAAACCAAATAATGGTTTCAAGTAGCCAGCACATGGTACCTGGCACATGGAAATGGTCAGTAGATTACACTTATTATTTTACTGGATAAAGTTGAATCCCCAGATCATTTCTCTCCGTGCCCATAGAGCTTTTGTCTCTTGAGAATTGCCAAGCCAGTTGACGAGACTGTCCTTCTTTCCTATTAACCCCTCCTGGCCTGACCTGGGAGAATGGAATCCTTTTTTCCTTGCCGGGCCTCTGTCCCAATGGGGTGGTCCAGTTGTAGGAGCACAAGGGGTGGGGGCTGGCGTCCAGTTTTTGAAGTTCAGCTTAGCCCTGGCTTTCAGTGTGTGGTCTGTGGACCAGCAACATCATCACCTGAGCAGACTCTCAGTCCCTCATGCCAGACCTATTGAAGCAGAATCTGAAGTTAATAAGATCCTAAGATCATATGTGTACTTTTAAGTTTGAGAAGCACTGATGTAAGAAGAGTCTCGCATTTTGTTTTTCTTTTTTGCTGAGGAAGACTCACCCTGAGCTAATATCTACTGCCAACCTTCCTCTTTTGGTCTGTGAGCCACCGCCACAGCATGGCCACTGACAGACAATTGGTGTAGGTCTGCGCCCAGGAACCAAAGCGGAGTACACTGAACTTAACCACGAGGCCACCGGGGCTGGCCCAAGAGTCTTGCATTTCAATGTGCATCAGAATCACCTGGGGGAGGGAGCAAAACCTACTGGTTCCTGGGCTAATTCCTAGAGGTCCTGATTGAGCAGGTCTGTACAGAGCCTAGGAATCCACATGTCGAAGAAATTCCAAGCAATTCTTGGGCTCGTGGTCCAAGGACCACTTAAAAACTGTTCGAACCCAGTACCCCCTCTCATAGCATGTGTTTACACACCTATAGCGACAGGGAGCTCATCACCTTGCAGATAGCCAAGTCCGCTGTGGGACAGCTGTCAGTGTGATGCTGTTCTTATGTAATCTGAGCCAGCCTGAGCCTCACCAATCTGAGGGCACGAAGAGGGTGATTTTAATGTTTAATGCATCCGTGTGCATAACTGGAGGACTTCAGCCATGCCCCCTACTCTGTCTCCCTGGATTTTCCGGGGTGTCCCCTGGGATGTCTTGAGAATGTATATGCAGATGTTCCCCCACTCTGTTCTCTGCAAGAATGCACAGCACTCCCTCCCACAGTCCTTGTTTTTTCCAACAATGCTGGGGCCCTAATCTTCTTTCCTCTTTCAGCCAAAAAAAGCCCCCAAAATCCCCAGGCAAGGGGAAGTTCTGAGGCATCACCGACTTTGCACTCAACCAGGCCCTGAATCCCAGTTTGGCTCAGTTTGGTTCAGCTGGGTCTCTTTAGAAGTCAGAACCCTTCCTGCAAGTGATGGAAACCCACTTCAAAGTTGTTCAAGTGAAAAAGAAAATCTCTTGACAGAACTAAGAAGTCCAGAGGTGCAGTGGCTTCAGGCCTGGCTGGATCCAGATGCTCAAAGCAGGAATGTCTCTGTTTCTCTGCTGTTGGGTCTGCTTTCCTCTATGATGGTTTCATTCTCAGGCAGGCCCTTCCTGTGCAGTGGCAAAAATGGATCCCAGCAGCCACTGCCCTATATTCCACCGGCTTAGAAACTCAAGCAGAAAAAAAAAAGAGTGTTTCCCAGTAGTTTCAACTGATTCTTACTGGCCCAGGTTGGATTCTGTGACCAATCACTGTGACTCCAACTTGAATCAGCCCCACCCGAACCATAGGGACAGAGAGCTGGGGAGGGGGCGACTCCCAAGCCAATAGCAGGAGAAGGGACAGTGTTGTTATATGGTGGAAACGATACCCCCACAGTCCCATTGACTGGCTGATTTTAATCTCCTCCCCAGAGGTACCAAGTTGTGTTCCTCTCCAGGAAACCAGGGCTGTATGTGAGTCTCTCTAAATGTTTCGTTCTTCCTCTACCCGCAGGGCCCCCCTGAAGCTGCTCTGTGACAACATGAAGTACCAGATCCTTTCCAGAGCCTTCTATGGATGTACGTATTGCCCTTATTTGCCACTGTGGTCTCCAGAGAGCATTTATTGAGGGCCTACTGTATGCCAGCAGTATCAAGAGAAGGAGCCTGGCTCTGGAGTTTGGACCTCTGCTCCTCTATTTCCTAGATGTCTAGTTTTGGTGACGTTACATTAATTCCTCTGAGCCTCAATTTCCTCATCTACAGACTGAGGATAAATTGTATCCTTCAGTCCTAAGAGAGGGCAGTGAACAATGGGCCTCCTTGGTGGCAGGGGTGTGTGTGGTTTAATTTCCAAGGCAGAGGGTCTGTTTTCAAGACTGAATAAGAAGCATGTAGGAAGCCCCTAGTGTCGCGTGTCATAGGTGCTCAATAAATGTCAGTTCCCTTCTCTGGTGGACAGAAGCAGAAGCGTAACGTGGCTTATCCCTCCCGAAGAACTTAAAAATTAAATTCGTAATACAGGTACTCTGATTCTTTCCATTTCACAAATGAGGAAACTAAGGCACAGAGAGGTGAAGAGACTTGCCCAAGGTCACACAGCAAATAAGCAACAGAGCTGGAACTTAATGCCAGGGATGCCTGACCACAAAGGCTCTGTTTTTGCCACTCTGCTGTATTGATTCTTAGCAGGTTTTATTTCCCCAGCAAGGTTTTTGTCTGTTCTGTTGCCCCCGGCTCCCCAGTGCCTGATGCAGGGCCTGGCATGGAGCAGGCATTGGGCAAGTATTTCTGGATCCCAAATGGAAGAGCCCCCTGGAAGAAGGGGTGGGCACGGAGATGGGTCTCGAGCAATGCCATCCCACAACAGGGCTCATCCCGGATGATGGTTGAGAGCCCAGGTTCTGGAGCCAGGTGGCGCAGATTCAAACCCCAGCTCCATACTTCCCAGCGATGTGATCTGGGCAAGTGATGAAACCAGTCTGTGCCTCAGTTTCCCTGTCTATAAGATGGGGATATTAAGAGTACCTGCTTCATAGGATTGTGGTGAGAATTAAATGAGTTAGGTTATGTATGCTCTGGGAACAGCTCCCTGCCGCTTAGTATGTGCTGTAGAAATGTTAGCTGTTATATCATCATTGCCATTGTCATCGTCATCGTCATCATCATCATTATCCTCATTGTTGGTAGGGTTGAGTCCTCAGGCTCCAGAACTTCCAGAGTCCTCTCTGGGAGTTGAGAATGTGATGATAGGAGAGAGCCAGAGGGGAGGGGCACACTCAAAGCAAACACAGGTGGAATTTGCTGAGTGCCTCCCATGTGCCAGGCCCCGTGCCCTCCAGGTGCCATGGGGGAGCAGGAGAAGACTGGCAGGCAGGCGGGCATTCCTGTAAGAGTGCAGGGCCATCTTTGAAAGAAGCCGGGTGCATCCCTTGGTTATGGACTTGCCGGGCCTTCGTTACCCAGCTGCAGTTGTACCGGAATCATGCGCCTCCCCTGCTCTCTTTCTCGGTGTGGGTTGGAGGTGCCCAGAGGCAGGGAGCCCACGGAGCCACCAGCCCCTCCTGCCTGCCCCTTCGCTGCCTCCAGCCTGTGAATTCACTGCCTCGGCTTCCAGCAGAGGAGGTGGCATCGCCCTGACCGAGGCTGAGAAAGCTCGTAGAGCTTCCCCAGGGTCCCGGAGCTGTTAAACAGTTAAGCCAGCAAGTGACTTTGCCCCTCCGAGCCTCACCTTCCATATCTGGGAAAAGGAGATCATGCGAGTTCGCTGGATCATGAGGGTTCAATGAGATCCTGAGCACGCCAGCACTTGGAGCCTCCGTGAGACAGGCGAGGGGTGTCGGGTGGTGGACCCTGACACCGTCCCCTCTCCCCCGGCAGGGCTTGCCTACTGCAGACACCTGTCCACCGTGAGGACCCACCTGTCAGCCCTGGTCAATCACATGATCGTGTCTCCGGACTTGCCCTGCGACGCTGGACGCGGGCTGACTGCCGGGATCTGGGAGCAGTACCTTCAGGACAGCACAGTAAGGCCTGGCTCGGCCCAGGGTGGGGCCGAGACCGCAGGGGAGCGGGCCCGTCTTGTCATCTGAAGAACATCCCCATGTGCTTGTGGGGACTCAAGGATGTTGTGGCATCCTTGAAGGCCCCCTCCTTTTCTTGAGAGTTCCAAAACCCAGAGGCTGCTTCTGCCTGCTGGGATGGGTATCAAGGAGGATGGAAAATACATATGCTCCCCTGGAAGAAGTAAATAAAGAATCACTCACTAAGCATGTATTAAGCACCAGCTGTAGGCTCAGTCCTGCAGGACATGCTATGAGTCCCCAGCCAGAAGGAATTCACTGTCTAGTTGAAACTATGTGCTAAGTTAGAGGGAGGCAGCTGGACCAAGAAAACCCCACAGCTGTTCAGAACTCCTTCTGCCGCCTCTGTCTTAAGGCCTGAGAGTTCCACCACTAGATTTTTTACCTGGAGGTAGATTTCTAAGATTTTCTTGTTGGGGTACATATGTCCCTGGAATGAAAATGCTTATGTTTGATAAAAATTTCATTGTCAAAGAGTTTGGGGAACGAGGTTAAACAGCTTGCTGTATCCTGCAGGACTTGTCAGAACCTTGGCTATGCTAATATGCTTGTCACTATCAAGAAACTGGGGGAGTGTGGAGAGCATATGGAACATTCCCTCCAATGTATTTGGCTACAGGGACCATTGTTGGAAAAGTACCTCCCATGGCTAGGGGAAGGCGGAAGCCACTTGGAGAAACACTAATTTTTTCGTTTTTTTTTAAGATTGGCACCTGAGCTAACAACTGTAGCCAACCTTTTTTTGCCCTGCTTTTTCTCCCCAAATCCTCCTGGTACATAGTTGTATATTTAAGTTCTGGGTCCTTCTATTTGTGACATGTGGCACACTGCCTCAGCATGGCCTGGTGAGCGGTGCCTTGTCCACGCCCAGGATCTGAACGGGTGAAACCCCGGGGCGCCGCAGTGGAGCACGGGAACTTAACCAGTCGGCCACGGGGCTGGCCCCCGAGAAACACTAATTTACCTGCTGCCAAGATCAGGTGATTCGGAGGAGAGAGCTGTTCCCTCCGTGCTGGTTGAATCTAGTGGCTCAGTCAGCTGGGTGCCTTTCCGGCCGGGCCCTGGGGATGGCCACACTGGGGAGCACCTGGTCAGGCTGGCTTTCCCACCGCAGGGGAAGGTGCCGTCCCGTAATTAACCTGAGAATGCCAGGGACTCGGTGGGAAAAACAAACTGGTTCCCAAACCTGGACATGGAAAAGGGTTGTTTTACTTTTTTGGCCAAAAATCGTTGTTTTTCTAAATTACAGAAGGAACGCCTACTTACCATAACAATTCAAAGAAGGGAGAATGCAAATGACGAGAATAAAAATTGTTTTCATATGATGTCTCTGCTTCACTCCTCTAGGTCTGAAACCCTGAATTAAGAAATAGTGTCAGTTTGGGATAGACGCATACATTTCCTATGGTTATACATCTGTAGATATGGCTATATAGATATATCTGTAACTCAAATTTTTATAAATGAAGTTATATTATATTTGTAATTTAAGAGACCAACTTACTTTTATATCAAGGACCTCTTTCAAATCTCTAGGTGAAATATTAATGTTAGAACCTTAGCATCTCATATATGGGTGGACCATCATTTATTTAAATTTTCCCCTAATGATAGACATCTGAGCTCTTTTCTTTCTTTTTTTAAAATTATTTCAAAGAATGCTGCAGTCAGTGTCTTTATAAGCACATACCTCTCTGTGCTAGTGTTTCTATTTCAACGGCAGATTCCTAGAACTAAAATTGATTGACGTGCATTTAAAATGTAAGTAGATATGCCAGCTTACTTTCTCAAAAGATCATCGCGTTCAGCATCCTGGCGGTCTATGAGAGGCCACATTTCCTGAGGAATTCCAAAGATTTAGAGACTTCTGGGCTCTGCTCCAGCTTTCCTGGTTTGGCATCTCTGAGAGTGGAGCCCAAGAAGTTATCTTTTTTGGAAAGTCCCCCAAATGCTTCTAGTGATCTCCCCAATTTGGGAGGCAGTAGTCTAAGGACAAATTGGTTGAGATGATAAATTGTCAGAAATGAATATTTTTCATCTAATGCTTCCGATGTTTTTCTTACTCACTTAACAGTCCTGAGTGGGCGTTCCTAGTGAGTGGACACCTCTCCTCCCTCCAGAGGTTCAGGGGTCTTTCAGTCTTGTAGCCCCACATCCTCCAGGGCCTCATGGTCACCTGCTTCCAGCCAGCAGAGGAGAAATGGACACTGTGAAGGGAGTACACCTGTTTCTTCAAAGCCCTGGCTTGCATCACTTCCTCTTACATCCCATTGGCCGGAACCCAGTCACATGGCCATACCCGACTGCAAAGGAGGCTGGGAAATGGAGTCCAGCTGTGGGTTCTGGGAGGAGAGAAGTGGATTTTAATGAAGAGTTCGTAGCCACAGCCACAAAGAGTTCTCTGATTTTTAAACAACTTTGACAGGGCTGTCTATACAATACAAATCAAAATCCCCAATAGAGACAAAAGAATGGCTGGTTTTGCCATTGTGGTTGGGTGCATCTAAGACTAGCATTAAAATGTGAAATATGCTTTTAATTCTGGAACGTGAAGTAAAGAGGTGAGAGGAAACAGGGCTCCAGCACACTTCAGAGTAGCCGTCCAGCTGTCATTGACACTTTCCACACACATGCACGTGTGCACACACACACACATGTACAGATAGGACCCCCAGCTTGATTAATTGTAACTGCAAAGCCTTTGCCTGACAATGAATTTTAAAAAATAAAGAGGACAAATTTATTCTTCAATACAGCAAACAGTTCTTAAACTCATCCTCGTGTGCGCAAAAGTCATCAGTGTATGAACAACCAGCTGGAAATGTTCATTTTGGATTAATTTGCCTTAAAACAATTTTTTTAGAGCTGAATCAAGATGAATAACTTCAAGATAATATACCTGAATAAGCACAGCATACAAAATTGACTAAAACTTAAGTGGAATATTAATTCAGTATATACTGGCCTTTCTTTTTTTTTGTTCTTTGCTTTTTACAAAAATGGGTTCACACCAGCTGTGCTCTGCAGCTTGGTTTTTTCTTTTTTCCACTTGATACGTGTTGAGCATCTTTCTGTGTAGGTTCTCATAGGTGCATCTCCCACCCTTTGTCCTCTCTGTGTGGGATTTCCATGTAGAGATGCACCATCCCCCCGGTGGTGGGTGATTGGGGAGTTCCTGGGGTTTTTCCGTTTCATATCATGCCACAATGGATGTCTGGGTACATATGATTTTGCTCGTTAATGCCAGGATCTCTGAGGGCTGGGTCTGAGAAGCAGAACTGCTGGATCAGAGTGCACTCCCTGGTTTTCCGTTGGGCAAACCCTTTGCTTCCTCCCACCTCCCGCAGAGCTATGAGGAGCAGGAGCTGCTGCGTCTCATCTACTACGGGGGCATCCAGCCGGACATCCGCAAGGCCGTGTGGCCGTTCCTCCTCGGCCACTACCAGTTCGGGATGACGGAAACAGAAAGGAAGGAGGTTGGTTACCCCCGATGAACAGTGGGGTCTCTGGCAACACAAGGAGCCAAGAGTGTGGGGCTGGGGGACTCTGGGCTGATGGTAAACCAAGGTGGGGCAGCGAGATGTGGGGGAGCCAGGAAGCTCCAGGACAGTGCTGTCCAAGAGAAATACAACACAAGCTACAGATGTCATTTTTTTAAATGACTTTTTACTTTGAGATAATTATAGATTCACATGCAGTTATAAGAAATAATGCAGAGAGATCTCATCTACCCTTCATCCAGTTTCCCCCAGTGGTAACTTCTTACAAAACTATAGTGCAGTATCACACCCAGGGTATTGACATGGGTGCCATATACCAATATTATTCAGACTTCCTGTTTTCCTCGTACTCATTTGTGTGTTTGTGTATTTAGTTCGCTGCAATTTTATCACACGTGGAGGTTTGTGTGTCATCACCACAGTCAACATAGTGGACATTTCTGCTGCTACAGGGGTCCTCCTGTTGGCCTTTTATAGCCACACCCACCCCTGTCCCTAACCCCTAGCAACCACTAATATATTCTCCACTCCTATAATTCTATCATTTCAAGAATGTTGTATAAATGGAGTCATACCGTATGTGACCTCTGGGAATTGGCTTTTTTCACTCAGCATAAATCTCAGGCAATTTATCCAAGTTGTCATGTGTACCAATAGTTGATTCCTTTTTATGGCTGAGCGGTGTTGCATGGTCTGGGCGCACCACAGTTTGTCTGACTGTTCACCCGTTGTTGATGGACACGTGGGTTGTTTCCAGTTTTCTGGCTATTTATTTATCACAAATAAAGCTGCAGTGAACATTCACTACAGGTTTTCATGTGAGCAGAAGCTGCCATTTCTCTGGGGTAAATGTTCAAGGGTGCAATTTCTGGGTCCTAGGGTAGTTGCCTGCTTGGTTCTATAAGAAACTGCCAAATGTTTGCAGTGGCACATTTTATATCCCCACCGGCAAAGTATGAGTGATTCACACCTGCATCCCCACCAGGGCTTGGTGTTGTCACTCTTTTTTATGTTAGCCACTCAGGTGTGTAACCGACTTTTCAATGTGGTTTTACTTTGCATTTCCCAAATGGCTAGTGATATTGAACGTCTTTTCAAGTGTTTACCGACCATCTGTGTATCTTCAGTGAAATGTCAGCTCACGTCATCTCTCCATTTTCTAACTGAACTGTTTGTTTTTTTAATGTTGAGTTGGAGAGTTATTTATATACTCTAGATATTCATTCTTTGTTGCAAATGTGGTTTGCAGATATGTTCTCCCAGTCTGTTCCTTGTCTTTTCATCTTCTTTTTTTTTTTTTTTGAGGAAGATTAGCCCTGAGCTAACATCTGCTGCCAATCCTCCTCTTTTTGCTGAGGAAGACTGGCCCCGAGCTGACATCCATGCCCATCTTCCTCTACTTTATATGTGGGACGCCTACCACGGCATGGCTTGCCAAGCGGTGCCATGTCTGCACCCGGGATCCAAACTGGCGAACCCCGGGCCACCAAAGCGGAATGTGCGCACTTAACCACTGCGCCACCGGGTCAGCCCCATCTTTTCATCTTCTTAACAGGCTCTTTTGAAGAACAAATTTGTAAATTTTTGATGAGGTTCAATTTTATCAATTTCCACGCATGGATTGTGCTTTTGGTGTCAATTCTAAGAAGTTTTGGGCTAACCCTTGATCCTGAAGATTTTCTCCCGTTTTTTCCTAAAATGTTATAGTTTTACATTTAACTCTGTGATCCATTTTGAGTTCATTTTTGCATACAGTGTGTCTTTTAGGTCCAGGTTCATTTTTTCGCCTGTGGGTGTCCCGTCCCTCCAGCACCATTTACTGAAAAGGCCGTCCTTCCTCCTCTGAATTACTTTTGCATCTTTGTCACAAATCACTTGAGTATATTAGCGTGAGTCTATTTCTGGATTCTCTGTTCTGTTCCACCGATCTGATACCATGCTGTAATTAGTAATCTTCAGCTAATAGCACATAAAAATGTATATAACTTATTTAAAAACATATTTTAAGGACTGGCCTGGTAGCATAGTGGTTAAGTTTGCAGGCTCCACTTCGGCAGCCTGGGGTTCGTGGATTTGGATCCCGGGTGCAGACCTACACACCACTCATCAAGCCATGCTGTGGCTGCATCCCACATACAAAATGGAGGAAGATGGGCACAGATGTTAGCTCAGGGCCAATCTTCCTCACCAAAAAAAAAAAAATATATATATATTTTATATCCCTGGCATGAGTGGAAAACCAATATGACTTACCATAATAGAAGACAACTATAAAAATAAATAGAATATGACAAAATGATATAATCCAGTTCTACCTAGGTCCTATAGCTTGCCTGAAGCCTGGCCTCTCTTTGTTAAAAAGGGACATTATATATAAAGCGTTAAGGAGGGCTTAAAGACACAGTAGCACCAGGCTGGCCCTCCCTCCCTGGCAGAGTCGGGAGAGTTGAAAATGGAGACTTTTCTCACACTATGGGTCCATATTATGAGGCCTCGTGCCAGCGAACTGTCTAAAATCGTCTTGGTACCAGCTTTCGGCCCCCTCCATGCCACCCCGTGCCTGGTGGGCTCCCGGGCAGACAGTAACTGAGAATTCCGTCATGCCGGCCGCGTGCTTGGGACTGGGGACCCAGAGCTGCCTTAGGTGAGGTCCTTGCCGGTTTAGTGGGGTTGTGCAAAGTCAGATGGAGGCAAACCCAGGGCCAGAAGAGCACGTGGGAGGCAGAAGGCTGCCTGAATTCTTCGAAGGGCTTGCTTTCCAGGCGGGGGGGGGGGGGGGGGGGGGGGGGGGGGGGGGGGGGGGGG
>NC_060281.1:82501148-82507346 GCF_021613505.1 Equus quagga
GGGGGGGGGGGGGGGGGGGGGGGGGGGGGGGGGGGGGCAGTGGGAAGGGGGAGGTGGACTCAGAGGGAGAGCGCCCCTCAGGACAGGCCCTGGGGCAGGGCAGGGAGGACCCAGAGCCTCTCTCTGGAAGCCTTGGACACCTAAGAGATTCCACACCCCTCCCGACCCACACCCCTCCCGACCCTCGCCCGGGGCAGGCTCCCTGCCCTCTCCCTTCCCCTTCCTGCCCCTCCATACCCTACCATCAGGTGGTCCACCCTGACTCGTGCCCAGAGGTCTGGGAGATCCAGCACCTCAGTTACCTGGGCTGTGTCACACGGAAACCTGTAAGCTCCCCACCTCTCTGCTGACATCCCAGGAGGAAGAAGCTTGAAATCTGTGTCCGTTCTAGAAAGCCAATGCCGCGAATAAAGGCAGGAGTCAGTTTTATTCATGTTTGTATCCTCAGCACCTGGCCCCATGCTGGGCACATGGAAAGCCCTCAGTGTGTACTTTGGGTGAGTGATGGATGGATGAATGAACCATCTCGCTCATCTTGTGTCCCAAATGCCTAGCTTGGTGCCCAGCACGTAGTAGGTACTTATTAAATTAAATGAGCAAGTGAGTGAGTGAATGAATGAGGAAGGAGAAAAAGAAGGTAAGAAAGACGGAAAGAATCCGTTTTCTCCCTTCAGTATCCCCGTGGTTTAGTACACTACCTGGCGCCGAGTAGGGGCTCAACAAATACTTGAATGAATGAATAAAAGAAGGAAGACAGGAAGGAAGGAAAAGTTGCAAGAAGGAAGGACCCTTGCTCACTTTTGTGTGTCCCCAGGGCCCAGCCAGTGCCTGGCACACAGTATGTGCTCAGTTACTGTCTGTTGGATGTTACTCTGTGAATGTTGGGTGAGTCTCCAGGGCTAGGGTCCCAGGTCAGAGCCGACCTCTTCCCCGTTGGGCTGGCCCTCCCCAGGGGTCCCAGCTCTTTGGGTGACGTTGCATCTGCCCTGACAGGTGGACGAGCAGATTCACGCCTGCTACGCACAGACCATGGCCGAGTGGCTAGGCTGTGAGGCGATCGTGCGGCAGAGGGAGCGGGAGTCGCACGCAGCGGCCCTGGCCAAATGCTCGTCGGGGGCCAGCCTGGACGGCCACCTGCACCGGCTGATGCATCGGGACTCCACCATCAGCAACGAGGTGATGGGCGGCCCACCTTGGGGGGCGAGGGGGTGCTGAAGGCGGGGTCTACTCTGGCTATTGGGGGAACGGTGAAGGCCGGGTGTCTGGGGCCCCGGGATGGAGTCTCACCCCTAGCTTTTCAGGGGAGCGAGACTTTGGAGTCAGATAGACCTGAGTTCGGACTCCAGCCCCACCGTTTCCTAGCTCTGGGGCCTCAGGCACGCACCTTCACTTCTTGGCTTCAGTTTCCTCATCTATAAAATGGGAACAATCATTTGTTAGGGGAGGTTTGTGTGCAAGTGAGATAGTGTGTACTAAGCACCTAGCACCATGCCAGACTTTCATTTATTCGACAGGTGCTTACTTAGAACCAGGTACTCAATATGTGTACTGTGTGCCGGGTACTGTTGGCAACGCTCCAGCAACCAAGTCAGACATGTCTGTCCTCACAGAACCTCCAGTTACCAGCCCAAAGCAGGAGCTTGGAAGAAAGTTAATTCTCCCAGCAGTGATGTATCAGTCATCAGCTGCCACAATAATACTGCGTAACAAACAGCCCCCAGAGGTCAATGACTTCTAACAATAAACATTTACGTTTCCTCGTGGGTCTGTGGCTCAGGTGCGCGGTTCTACTCACTTGTGCCTGATGTCTGTGGCTGGTCCACTAAAGGGTTTGTGGCCCTTCGCTGGGCTCTGTCACACGTGTGGGGTCACTCGGCTCTGCGCCACGTCTGGCTGTCCAGCAGGCTGGCCTGGGCTTGTTCTCACAGTGGAAGCAGATCGTAAAGAGAAAGCAGAAATGCACACGTGCTTGTTAGGCCTCTGCCCTGTTGAGCTCACATCCCATTGGCTGAGACAGGTCACGTGGCTGAGCCTAGCATCAGGGGAGGCGGGAACCAGAAGTTATGGGGCAAAAAGCATGTCTACAGAGAGGGGAGAAAAAATTGGGCCGTTAGTGTCGCCAGTCACTAATATTCAACATTAACAATAATATTGAACTACAGTATTAGCCGGAAGTCTCAGGTACAGGGCAGTTAAGGTGCGGCTCCCCAGTTACAGGGTGGGAGGGGGGCCCAGCGGCGGGTGTGGCCTCTGAGGAGGCTCCGGGCAGCAGGGAGTGAGTGCCCCCTTTCCTTTTAAAGGAAGCCGAGGCCCTGAGAGGGGACTTGGTCAAGTCAGGAAGAGAGAGAAGACGGCACTCGCTGACTCCCAACCCTGCAGTCCCCCCTGGGCTAGCGCAGGGCCCCCGGGCAGGGGCGCAGCCTCACCCCTGCCTCCTGCCCCCTTTTCTCTCAGTCCTCCCAGAGCTGCAGTTCCAGCCGCCAGAACATCCGCCTGCAGAGCGACTCCAGCAGCAGCACACAGGTGACCGTCCGAGGCCCCGACCCATCCTGCCCCTCCCCCTCCCTCGGACCCGGAGGAATGGGGTTGAAAGTCTGTCCTCTGCAGGTCCCCGATGGTCTATTTGTTTTAGCTTTTTCTGCTGCCATTGAAAATGGACTTTTTAGTTACACAAGTAATATATGAGTCTGTTCTCCCTGTAAAAATATTAAAATATTGCCAAGAATGCTAAATTTGTCCTTGACCACCCTAATCCCCACTTGCCCTCACCAGAAATAACACTGCTATCCTCACACAGCTGTGTATCCTTCCAGATCCTTCTGTATGCCTTTACATTCACAGAAATAGGTAGACCTTGTGTAGACGATATATTACAACATTTGATAGTCTTTTTAAATCTTTTGAATGAACGCGATCGTATGTATTGTTCAAGAACTTTCCTTTTCATTAGGTGAAAAGAAATGTTAACCCAGTCTCACTCAATATTAAAGAAAAAAGCAAAGGGCAAAAAATGTGCATACTATGTCACCTTTTGTGTAAAAAGAGGAAATATTAATATGTGCATATATTTGCATCTGTTTTTAAAAACAATGGAAGGATAAGCCAGAAACTAAGAGAAATGGTTGCCTATGGGGCAGGGTGGGCAGGGGAAAAAGCTACATTTCCCTGAATATACTTTGTTTTCTAGTTTTGACTTAAGGTAGAGAAGTTTTTTTTACATAATTTAAAGCAATTTAATCAAAAAGAAATCTTGTTAAAAAGCAGAAACACATGAAACTAACAGTAAATTAAGTTGGTGGCGTCAAGTGACCTTGGAATATGGTCTTATTCATTCTGTCCCTGATGGAATATGACCTAAAGACACAAAGAACCACAAATAAATCTTTGAGGTGTGTCCTGGAAGCTTTTCCATAATATTTCATATACATCTGACTACTTTTGAAAATTGATCCATGATAGTCAACCACATGGATTTTTTTTAGCCTGTTCCTTTTGTTGTTAACTAATTTTTCCCTTTGAACAATTATGCGCACATAATTTTGTATGATGAAACATATTCTTCCCCTACTTTAATTCTCTATACCCCTTCCTCAGAGTCCATTGCAAGGCTTGTTAGGTCCTTTCTGGATTATTCTATGCATTTCCATGCATATGGGTCACTTTTTTATTTTTCACAAATGGGAGCATATGTGTTACCTTATCTGCCTCACTCTTTTTACTGACTATATAGTATTCCACTGCATGCATGTTCCATGTTTGAACCAATTCCTCATTGATGGATATTTAGGTTGCTGCTGGAAACAGCACCACAGTGGATGTCCTAGTCTGTCTGTCTGTCTTTGTGCACCTTGTCTTCAGGTGTTTGAGTCTGTGGACGAAGTGGAGCAGGTGGAGGCAGAAGGCAGGCCGGAGGAGAAACAGCCCAAGATCCCCAATGGGAACCTGGTGAATGGCACCTGTTCCCCAGACTCCGGCCATCCTTCCTCCCACAACTTCTCCTCCGGCCTCTCGGAGCACTCGGAGCCCAGCCTGAGTACGGAAGACAGTGTCATGGACGCCCAGCGAAACGCCCCTCTTATGGTTCGACCCAGGGACAGCAGCGTGGATGACGGGCAGAGCAGCGAGGCCACTACTTCCCGGGACGAGGCCCAACGGGAGGAGCTGGCCGTGCAGGACAGCCTGGAGAGCGACCTCCTCGCCAACGAGAGCATGGACGAGTTCATGTCCATCACTGGTAGCATGGACGTGGCCCTGCCCGAAAAGGAGGGGGCCTTGATGGAGGGCTGGGGGGGCAGCAGGGTGGAGAAGCACAGCCAGGTGGACAGTGAGGACACCCTCTCAGAGGAGCCGGAGATGGAGAGCTTCTTCCCTGCCCTGGCTTCTCTGGCCGTGACCACTTCCGCCAACAACGAAGCGTCCCCTGTGTCCTCCAGCGGTGTCACTTACTCCGTAAGTCACAGGCTTCTCCTCCACTGTTCTCTGTAGGAGCGGGAGGGTGGAAGTGTCCCAGAAACCTCACTTATCCAGAGCAGCCTCTGGTTCATTGCATTTTCTCCATCACGGAAAATGCACTATGGAAACGCATTTGAGAGAGAAGATAATATGACGCGTAAAGAATGCAGGCTTTGCAGTCAAACAGTCCTGGCTTCAAATCCCAGATTAGGCGTGTCATTTTATCATTCTGAGCCTCAGTTTCCCCGTCACTCTCATCTCTTCCTTCCTGCCTTGTTTTCGGAATTGGTGAGTCAAATTCTCTGTGCCTGGCACACAGTCAGCGCTCCATCACTAGCAGCCTTGACGAGCAGCATCTTGTTTACCCTTGGGTCCAATATCTTAAATATTCAAGTTTACTTTCTTGCCAAAAAATTCCCTTGGGTTCAAAGGATGTCAATTAAAAGGGACGTTTTCTGAGCCTGGCTTTGTGGATCCATTTTCTTTTCAAGAACTTGTTGTTTCTCTTGACGATAAACATGCCCACAGTGTGAAGACTCAGACACTCAGATAAGGCTGGATACGAAAACCAGAAGTTGTCTGCCCCACAGACCCCCATTCAGCCCTCCAGAGGCAGCAGTGGTTACTTATTCTGGGCAAAGTGTCTCGTGTTGCCCCCGTGTCTGTAAATACTTGTATCGCTACTTCTTGATATTTTTACATTTTTCTTCAGTTTTAGACATTGTCTATGGACTCCCCATTATCACAGAAGAGGATTGAGTCTTCTTCCTTCCCCAGCCCCACGCCCCCACCACACAAGTGAAACCTTCCCCACCCTCATCCATCCAGCATAGTTATAATGATGTTCGTTAAATGACTATTCAGTGTTTACATTAGTATAACAATATAACGTATACACCATGGAGTATGCTGTTTCATTTTTTCTTTCCCTGCAAAACAATTATTCTCCTAGGTGTGTTTTCATTTTCTTGTCTCTGTTTTCTTTTTCTTAGTTTGCTACAAACATATCATGAATTCACCCCCTGCAAACTCTTGGCCGGTTTTCCAAGCCTCTTCTGAAACATTCAGATACATTGGGTTTTCTATTCGTTTTGCATGTCTGAAGAATTCTCTCCAGGAGAATCTGGCCTTCCCCAGTCCGCTGTGCCTGGTGGATAGCTGTCATCCTAGATTATTCTCCATCATCGTCTTGAGGTCTTTGCTTGTCTCCTGCTTCCTGTATCTCAGGTCTCTCTGTTTGTTAGTTTACTCCCTTGTTTACATGGAGCACATACCTCACTAGCTTTCACATTTTTTGTTTGTCATTCCTCCTTACGTCTCAGGTTCTAGTCTGAGGTAACAGTCTTTCCGTATAAACTACATTCCCTGGAATTCCCTTTCCCAAGGTCTCTCTTATTTTATGTCTGTCTGGAAAGACCTTCCTTTTGTCCACATTCTTGAAAGACATGCAACTCTAGATTGCAATTTTTCTCTCAGTGCTTTGAAGATATGATTCCACTGTCCTCTGAATTTCATCATTGCTGTCGAGAAGTCAGGCATCTAATTGTCATCCCTTTAAAGACATATGCTTTTCTCTTTGGCTGCCTCTAAGATTCTCTTTTTGATATCATACATCATTGTATGTCTAGGTGTGGGTTTCTTTTTCTATTTTTAGGCTGATGGTTTGTTGGGCTTTATGCATCTGAAAATTGGTCTATTTAGTCAGTTCTGAAAAATTCTCATCTATTCTTTTCTTCTTCTTCTTCT
>NC_060281.1:82507446-82520064 GCF_021613505.1 Equus quagga
CCCCCCCCCCCCCCCCCCCCCCCCCCCCCCCCCCCCCAAGGCCCCCCAGTGCGTAGTTGTACATTCTAGTTGTAGGTTGTCTGGTTGTGCTGTGTGACTGTCAAGAAAAACTTACAAGGCATCATCAATTCTTTATTCAAATATTGCTACTTCCTGATTTTTTCTCTCCTTCTGTAGCTCTGATTAAAAGTGTGTTAGATCTTTCCACACTGTCCTCCACATACATTACTTCTCTTTCATTTTGTCATCTCTTTGTCCCTCTGCACCGGATTCTGGATAGTTTCTTCAGATCTCTTTTCAATTCTCTAATTCTCTCTTTGGTTGTGTCTAATTTTCTGTGACAGGTCTCTAGTAAGTTCTCTATAGATTTTTTTTAAAGTTTTATTTGGCTTTTCTTCAAATTGGTTATAAAATGATCCCTTGATTATTTTATGGTCTCTTGCTCTCTACTCTATTTTTAATCTCTTTTTTTATTTCTTTAAAAATATTGAACATAACTTATTTTACATCCCATTCCTGATCATTCTATTACCTGAAGCCCTCATGGATCTGATTCTGCTGTCTGGTGTTTATCCCCTCATGGTACCTTCTTTCTCTGAGTGTTTTGTGATTTTTGAACAGGAGCTCATATTTCTTGGAACTTTATCTGTTGCATTATTTGAGGCCTAAGTGGAAGGCAGCTTCCTCAAAGAGATTTTCTTTTGCTTCTTCCTGGTACCCAGGAGCATAACCAACCTGAGATCACTTTAAAATAAATTCTCTGCTCTTTCTCTGACCACCTAGGGAGTAAGAATTTGGGTTATCAACTTGCATAAGTTATAAATGTGATTTGAGGCTGGTAATTATCCAGAGAGATATCTTTTGCACTTAATTCAGCACCCATATTCAAGACAGGAAGTTGTCCTAGAGGCCTAGGATGTTAGTCATTTTTCTAGTCTTCCCTTACTGGGCGTGTGGCTCTTTGGGGTCCTGCCTTAATGTAGGAAAGTCTCTTATTAGACTCCTTACCTGGGAGGGGGGCAGCAAAACCATGAAATCCAAGCTTAAATTTTCCCTATTTGGCAGCTTCCTTCAAGGCAGAAGACAGCTTTGGTTTTTGTTTTTTTTTTCCTTTCTGGGTTAAGTTTTGGCCTTTAAATGTTCCTTATTTTCTTGTGCCATCAAACAACCATTTCATCAGGCTTGGTGGGTCACGGCATCCAGCATGTTGCCAGCATTGCACTTCTGCTCAGTCCTTCCATTCTTCTTGTCCAGTTTCCCGCAGAGAAGGGTGCGTTCCAGCTACAGTTTTAACTCTCTTAGTTTCTTCATCTGTAAAATGAGGATAATAATTCTCTGCACCTCATAGGGTTGTCTTATTCTATAAAAGGAAAAAATAAAAAGAATTTTCATCATATAAAGTGAAAGAGGCTTTCTCAGAAAACAACGACGACAATATTAAACACCCAACTGGTTCAGGTAGAGGATGTTCTTTTCAGTGACGACAGGAGAGGGTTAGGAGAAGGAGAGAGAATTTCTGGAACACAGCCTCTGGGAGGAGTTGGGGTGTAACGGTTCTTTCCTGCCCTCCTGGGGCCCCGCAGCCGGAGCTGCTGGACCTGTACACGGTGAACCTGCACCGCATCGAGAAGGACGTGCAGAGATGCGACCGCAACTACTGGTACTTCACGCCCACCAACCTGGAGAAGCTGCGCAACATCATGTGCAGGTGGCTGGGGCGGGGGTGGGGGGGGATGGATACGAGGGGATTGGTGGGGACGGCAGAGGTGGGGGCTACAGGGAGCCCAGCTGGAACCACAGCCTCTGCAGCTGACACCATGCCTACTTTGAATCTTATTCCAGCCCACCCTGATAAGAATATAACAATCATAGTAACGGTAATAGTAGAGAGCATTTATTAGGCACTTACTGCATACCGGGCACTATCCCGAGCCCTTTGCTAACATCATTCCACTTAGTCTTCACAACAACCCTATGAAGTAAGTATCATCCCCCTTTCATAGGTGAGGAAATGGAGGCTCAGAGGGGAGCGGGAATCATACCCACACCATTCGGGCTCTAGAATCTGTGCCTTATTTCTTTAAGCCAAGATCT
Organism: Equus quagga; assembly: GCF_021613505.1. Classification (NCBI taxonomy): domain Eukaryota; kingdom Metazoa; phylum Chordata; class Mammalia; order Perissodactyla; family Equidae; genus Equus; species Equus quagga. Next base: position 82,509,541 of record NC_060281.1, read on the forward strand.
GGGGCCACTTACTACTTTTTCTTAAATACTAAATATTTTATTTCTTAAAATATGGTAGTAACCCATGCTTATTAAAAACCTAAATCAGAGGGCCAGGCCAGTGGCATGGTGGTGAAGTTCATACACTCCGCTTCAGTGGCCTGGGCTTCACAGGTTCCAATCCCAAGTATGGACCTCTACACCACTCATCAAGCCATGCTGTGGTGGCATCCTACATGTAAAGTAGTGGAAGATGGGCACGGATGTTAGCTCAGGGCCAATCTTCCTAAAGAAAAAAAAAATGAAATCAACCAAGGAAATCAGAAATTCATAAGGTATAAAGAGAAACTTTTCCTTCCATATCCAGTCATCAATGCCACTCACCCAGAAGAAGTAACTACTGGTAGCAACTTAATGAATATCCTCCCAAGCCATATATATGAGATATATATAATAACATAATAGATATATAATATATATTGCATAATATAATGTGAATGCACAGGTTTTAATATTTTTTTAAATTTTTACCTGTGTGGGATTACACTATGAACTATTTTTCTAAAACGTGCTTTTTACACTCAACAATGCATCCTGGACTTCCTTCCATGCCACTCTAACTCAGGTTCGCAAACTATTAGTACCGCCCATGGACCAAATCCAGATCAGCACCTGTTTTTGTAAATAAAGTTTTATTAGAACTCAGCCATGTCCGTTTGTTTGCATATCATCCACTATTGATTCTGCAGAGTTCAGTAGTTGAGACAGAGAACATGTGGCCTGCAAAGCTGAAAATAATTATCATCTGCACCTCTCAGAAAAGGTTGCCCAGCTCCTACTCCTTAGGAAGCACTTAGCTATTCCGTCTCACAGCGTCCCAAGCAATCTCTATCTCTTAAAATTCAATCTAGGAGATACAAATACGATTAACTTTAATATAGTGTGGTACATTAAAATGACACAGTGCTAGGGGAGAAGGAAGGATAGACTGACTTTTGCCTGGTTATGGCATCAGGAGAAATCTTGGAAGGCCTCACAGAGGTGGTGACCTTCAAGATGGACTTTGGCAAAATTAGGAGACACTGAAGAAACCATTTGGCGTACAGTTTAGGAGCGCACACCCTGGGGTGAGGCTGCCTGGGTTCAAATCCTGCCTCTGCCATTTGTTATTAGGTATATGACTTTATGCATATCACATTGCTCTCTGTGCCTCAGTCTCCTCATCTGTGAAATGGGATAATACTAGTGCCTTTTTCATATGATTATTTTGAGAATTAAACGACACATTGCATGTCTAGTAGGCTGAGCATAGAGTAAATGCTCAGTAAATATTGGTTATTATTAATAAGGGGCAGATGGGAATTCCAGAAGAGGGACCTGCTAGGACAAAAGCACAGGGTGTGCGTGTTGCTTTATTTGTGCAAAGGTAAATACTTCAGCGTGCTGGAGAGGACAAAGTACTGGGAAGTGACGGGTGAGGCTGTGGAGATGGATTGGGAGGAGGCTGTGAATGCCTTTTAACCCCCATTAAGGAGTTTGAACATTGTCCCGTCACACAGTGGGGAGCCCGTGAAGGTTTTTGAACATGCAGTGGCCTCCTTGAGCTGGACTTGAGGAAGGTCATCCGGTGGCTGAGCATAGGATGTTTGAAGAGTGAGACTGGGGAGGAGGATGCAGGCAGGAGGTTGAGGGAGTGGCCCAGGGGAGGCATGGAGGAGCAAACCAGGGTGGAGGGAAAGGAGGAGTGGGTTGGAGAGACAGGTTGTGGGTGCCATCACTGGACCCTTTGTGTCTCTCTCTTAGCTACATCTGGCAGCACATTGAGATTGGCTATGTCCAAGGAATGTGTGACCTCCTGGCTCCACTGCTGGTCATTTTGGATGATGGTGAGTGTGTCCTCCCCACCCCAGGGCTGGGGGTGCAGTCTCCTTCTTACTGCAGAGGAGGGGGGATTAACCTTACTTTGTGATTCCACAGAATGGGTCAGTGCAGGTGCTCAGAAGACCTGTCTGTGAACACATCAAGGTCATAGTGAAATAAAAAGTCTTCTGGTTCCATGTTGGCCAACACCTATATCCAGGTGTCCACCACCCATCCAGGCATTTGCTAGCCACTGATTATACAAACATGAATGAGAACAAAGAAAAACTCAGACCCACATGGCTTCACTGGTGAATTCTCCCAAACACATAAAGAAGAATTAACACCAATTCTTCACAAACTCTTCCACAAAGAGAACAAGAGGGAACACTTCCCAACTCACTCTATGAGGCCAGTCATTATGTGAAGACCCGTTGGTACCGTGATAGCAATACGAGACAAAGACATCATATGAAAAGAAAACCATAGACCAGCATCCTTTATGAATATAAAGGTAAAAATCCTCAACAAAATACTAGCAAACTGAATCCAGCAACGTATAAAAGGGATTATATACCATGACCAAATGGGATTTATCCCAGGAATGCAAGGCTGGCTCAATGTATGAAAATCAGCCAATGTAATTCATCACATTAATAGAATAAAGGCCAGAAACCACGTGATCATCTCAGTTGACAAAGAAATGGCATTTGACAAAATTCAACACCCTTTCATGATAAAAACACTCAACAAACTACGAATAGAAGGAAACTTCCTCCACATGATAAAAGGCAGCTATGAAAAACCTACAGCTAGTTCATACTCAATGGTGAAAGACTGAATGCTTTCCCCCTAAGTCCAGAAATAAGACAAGGTTCTAGCCAGGGAACTTAGGGAAGAAAAAGAAATAGAAGACATCCCGATTGGAAGGGAAGTAAAACCACCCCTATTTGCAGATGATGCTATCTTGCCTATAGGAAATCCTAAGGAATCAAAACAATATATTAGAACTAATAAACAAGTTCAGCAAGGTTGCAGGGTACAAGATCTATGTACAAAAGTCATTGTATTTCTACACAATTGCAATGAGCGATCCAAAGATGAAATTAGGAGAGCAATTCTATTGACAGTAGCATCTAAAAGAAGAATATACTTATGAACAAATTTAACTCAAGAAGTGCAAGACTTGTACTCCAAAAGCTATGAAACATCATTGAAAGAAATTAAAGATCTAAGTAAATGGAAAGCTCTCATGTTCATGGATCAGAGGACGTGGTGTTGTTAAGAGAGCAATGCTCTCCAAATTGCCATAGATTCCATGCCATACCTATCAGAATCCCAGCTGCCTTTTATTTTTTTTCAGAAGTGGACACGCTGACCCTAAAATTTCTACCAAAATTCAAGGGACCAAGAATAGCCAAATCAATTTTGAAAAAGCGGAAATGTTTAAAGGGCACACTCTTCCCAATTTCAAAACCTACTACAGAGTTACACTAATCAAGACATGGTACTTCCATAAGTATAGACATGGAGATCAATGGAATAGAATTGAGAGTCCAGAAATAAGCCCTTACATTTGTGGTCAATTGACTTAGACAACGTGCCAAGACATTTCAACTCAGGAAAGAATAGTCTTTTCAACATATGATACTGAAACCAGATATCCACATATAAAAGATCAAAGTTGGGCTCCTACTTCATCCTATATACAAAAATATTAACTCAAAATGGGTCATAGACCTAAATGTAAGAGCCAAAACTATAAAATTATTAGAAAAAAAGTAGGCATATCTTTGTAACCTTGGGTTAGGCAATGGTTTCTTAGATGTGACATTAAAAGCATAAATTGACAAAATGAAAAATAGATAAATCAGGCTTCATCAAAATTAAAACCTTTCGTGCTTCAAAAGACACCAACAAGAAAATAAGGAAAGTCCAAAGAATGGAAGAAGATATTTGCAAATCACATATATAATAAGGGACTTGTATCCAAAATATATAAAGAACTCCCACAACTCAACAATAAAAAGATAAATGACCCAATTAAAAATGGGCAAAGGGTTTGACTAGACACTTCTCAATACAACAGAAGATATACAGGTGGCCAATAAGCACATTAAAAGATGCTCAACATCTTTAGTCATTAGGGAAATGCAAATCCAAACCACAGTGAGATCCCACTTCACATCCACTAAGATGGCTAGAATCAAAACATCAGAAAATAACAAGTGTTAGTGAGGATGTGGAGAAATTGGAGCCCTCATACATTGCTAGTGGGATTGTAAAATGGTTCGGCCACTTTGGAGCACGGTTTGGCAGTTCCTCGTAATGTTGAACATGCGGTCACCATAGGACACAGCAATTCCATTCATAGGTATATTCCCAAGAGAAATGAAAACATATATGAATACACATGCTCGTACACGACTGTTCTTAACAGCATTATTCATAATAGACAAAAAGTGGAAACAACCCAATGTCCATCAACAGGTGAATGCATAAAAAAATGTGGTAGATCCATACAATGGAATATTATTTTGCAAAAAAAAAATGATCTGATATGGCTACAGTGTGGATGAACCTTGAAAACACGATGCTAAGTGAAGGAAGCCAGACACAAAAGACCACATATTATATCCTTCCATTTAAATGAAATGTCCAGAATAGGTAACTCTATAGAGACAGAAAGTAGACTAGTGGTTGACAGGGCCTGGGGTGGGGAGGGAAATGGGTAATGACTGCCGATATATATGGGGGTTTCTTTTGGGGGTGATGAGAATGTTCTGAAATAAGACAATGATTGTTGCACAACTGTGAATACACTAAAATCACTGAGTTGTACATTTAAAAGGATGAATTTTATTCTTTGTGAATCTCAATAAGCCTGTTAACAAATGAAGAGCATGACTCCCTACTCTTTGGACCCAACTGTGCATAATGACTTCCTTCCCAAAAGTTCCGAATAGAAGGGTGTGGGAGGAGAGAGAAAGTATACGGTGGAGAAACCTCATGAACACAGCCTCGGCCAGGTGACCAGGGTCAACATCAACAACCGTCAGTCATGGTGGTGGTGTCTACTCTTGATCCAATGTGATTAGAATGGCACGTTACCCATGTGGTCTTTCTCCCAGTAACCCACAATCCCAGTCTTATCATGAGAAAAACATCAGACAGATTCCAAGAGTGAGGCATCCTGTAGAACACCTGATGAGTACTCTTCAAAACTGTCACAGTCATCAAAAACAAAGGAAGTCTGAGAAACCGTCATAGCCAAGAGGAGCCTAAGGAGACATGACAACTGTGTGCAATGTGTTATCCTGGATCGGTTCTTGGAACAGAAAGGGGACATTAGGGACCGGCCTGGCGGCGCAGCGGTTAAGTCCGCATGTTCCTCTTTGGCAGCCCAGGGTTTGCTGGTTCGGATCCCGGGTACGGAAATGGCACCGCTTGGCAAGCCATGCTGTGGCAGGCGTCCCACATGTAAAGTAGAGGAAGATGGGCACAAATGTTAGCTCAGGGCCAATCTTCCTCAGCAAAAAGGAGGATTGGCAGCAGATGTTAGCTCGGAGCTAATCTTCCTCAAAAAAAAGAGGGGAGACATTAGATAAAAAGTATGGACTTTAGTTAATAATGTATCATCAGTGGGTCATTAATTAAAATAACTGCACCATACTAATGGAAGATGTTAGTAAGAGGGCAAACTGGGTGTGGGGTATGTGGAAACTCTCTCTACTCTTCTTCCCAATTTTTCTGTAAATCTAAATTGTTATAAAAACACAAAAATCTCAGAAAAAAAAAAAGAGTGAGATCCTACTGTGCCTTGGGAAACCTTCCAGTCTTGTGTAGCATTCCCCAAAGTTACCAAGTATTAAGAGAAAAAAAAAGTACCATTTTCACATAGACACTTGGTTAAACAATATGAAGCAGGTTTCTTTATTGCCTTTATTTTCTTAACATATGTAGAGACTTTCTAAGCAGCATTTCCCAAAGCTGTTTGGCCCTTTCTTTGCATAATCCTGTAAGCGCCCTTCCAGTGTTGACAATCGCTGTTCTAATACAGTGGTTCCCAGACCTGAGAGTTTCATGAACCAGTAGAATTTCAAAAAGAAAAAAAAATTGGGGGCCAACAAAACATTGTCAACTTTTTATTATAGCAAGTAGTGATCTTTGAGAAAGAGCATCTGCTGTCACCATCATTTTCTATAAGAACGGATATTTCAGCCCCTCCAAGGTGGGAAATATGTGATTAATTTGACTGGAGAGCATTCCTTGAAGTGGAATACACTGGTGCCTTATTGTCCTTATGTTTCTCCTTTGGCTGTGGCCTGAGCTCGGGGCCTTAGCCCATCACCTTGGGACCTCAGGTTCCTTGGGCAATGGCAGAGTTGACTGCTTCTGTGCTCTTTCCCCAGAGGCCCTCGCCTTCAGCTGCTTCACAGAGCTCATGAAGAGGATGAACCAGAACTTCCCCCATGGAGGCGCCATGGACACGCACTTTGCCAACATGAGGTCACTCATCCAGGTATGACGCAGTCCTATTCAATAACATAACTTAATCCAACTCAGCCCAACGGACCTCACATCAATGTCATAGCCAAACCTAGTTTAACACAACTCAGTAACTCAATCCTACTTAACTCAATTCTGTTCAACTCAACTCAGCCCTGCTAAGATGAGCTCAAAAACTCAATTCAACTCAATCTCTGAATTGAAGTAAAAACTCAATTCAGCCCAAATGCTGAATTGAAGTTAAAAACTCAATTCAGCTCAAACTTAACTCAACAACTCAAATCATCTGCACTAGATCCATTCTCCCTGAGCATTTATTTGGTCCAGGCACTGTGACTAGAACAGTGAACAAGACCTGGCCCTCACCCTTAAAAGGATGTTTGATTGTATTGGTCCTTTGCCTCAAAGTAATGTTTGCATTGATTCCTCAGGCACACACCTTTGTGAGATATAATTCACATACTGTAAAGTTCACCCTTTTAAAATGTACAATTCAGTGGTCTTTAGAATATTCAGAGTTGTGAAACCATCATAGCTATCTGATTTTGGAACATTTTCATCACCCCGAAAAGAAACTCCATTCCCATTAACGTCACTCCCTCTCCCCAGCCACTGGCAACCACTAATCTACTTTCTGTCTCTATAGATTTGCCTATTCTGGACATTTCGTATAAATGAAATCATACAATATGTGGCATTTTGTGTCTGACTTCTTTCATTTAGCATGTTTTCAGTGTTCATCCGTGTTGTAGCTGTATCACTATTTTGCTCCTTTTTATGGCTGAATAATTTTCCATCGCATGGCTGTACCACATTTTGGTTATCCATTCATCCATGGCTGATGATGGACTTTTGGATTCTTTCTACTTTTTGGCGATTATAAATCATGCTGCTGTGCACATTTATGTACAAGTTTTTATGTGGACATGTTCTCATTTCTTTTTAGGGATATCCTAGGAGTGGAATTGCACCTGCACCATTTTACATTCCCACCAACAACCTATGAGGATTCCAATTTTTTACATCCTCGCCAACGCTTCTGTTGTCGATCGTTTTTATTATAGCCATCCTAGTGGGTGTGAAGTGGTCTCTCACTATGGTTTTGATTTGCACTACCCTAATGATTAGTGACACTGAGCCTCCCTCATGTGCTTATTGGCCATTTGCGTATCTTCTTTGGAGAAAAGACTGGGTTGGGTTGAGCTGGGTTGATTTCCACTTCAAATCCCTTGCCCATTTTTTAACTCCACCTGCTTGTTAAGGGCTATGCATACGGTGTCTGGTATGGGCATGCCCTGTCCCTTATTCAGCTGTCCCCTCTGGTCTGGCCTTTCCCAGGAAGCTGACGCCTGCCTCTCCTCCCCTTGACAGATCCTGGACTCGGAGCTCTTTGAGCTGATGCATCAGAATGGGGACTACACTCACTTCTACTTCTGCTACCGCTGGTTCCTGCTGGATTTCAAGCGAGGTACAGACTTCCAACTGGGGCCTTGTTCCCAGACTCTTTGCAGCTGAAGCTCAGGGGAAAAGATACCCTGCAGGTGAGGCTGGGGGGTGTTGGAGCAAAGCCGGCAGAAGAGGATGGCACCCATTATTGAATTCTCACTATCAGTTCACCTCCGTTATCTTGCAACGACACTACGCAGTAGGTATTGTTACAATCCCCATTTTACGGATGAGAAAACTAAGGCTGAGAAGAATGAAATTCAGAGCTAGGAATAGTAGAGCCAGGATCCCAGCCCCCTTTATGTCCTAAGCCCAGTTCCCTTCCATTCTCTTAGGCTGCTTATCAGAGACCAAGAACTGAGAAGCCCGTGGAGCATGTTTCACACGTCACTTAGAAATGATGTGTAACACATTACATTGCTATTGTGCAAATTTGAGGAGACGCTAATTATAAGAATATCTAACACGTATGGAAGTGTTTGTTAAGTACCAGGCACTGTGCTGAGCTATTTCTGTGTATTGTCCCTTTAGTCCTTTACTACTATCGGCATTACCCTACTTACAGATGAGGAAATGGAGAGGCTTATGGAGGGAAAGTAACTAGCCCAGGGTCACCTTGCTAGCAAGTGATGGACCTGGATTCAGACTGAGTTTATTGGACGTAGGAAGCCTTGCCATTGACCATTGCTCCATTCTATCTCTTTACTAGATCCAGAGGGAGCAACCAGCTCTGCTGTGTGCAGGGGGCAAGGGAAACACCCCCCGGGTGCTAAAGGAGATGGAGGTGCAGGAATAGAGGGGGACATTGGTTAAGAAGCAGGGCGGGGGCAGGGCAGTGTAAACCAAGCCTGCACACACTCAGTTCCTCCACTTGTGAAGAGTGTCAGAGCTGGAAACTTACAAGCCACCTGTTTTGCGTATCTTATTCTACAGATGGGAAGACTGAGGTCTGATGGTGGAGTGGCAGAGTCCAGGTCTCCCCCTGGCCTCAGCTCTGTCCACTGCACCCGGACAGAAGCTCAGCGCACAGCTGGCCTGGGGTTTTCCCAGAGGGAGGGCGGCACCGCTAGCTCTGTGGCTGACCCTCCCTATGCTTGTGTGTTGGTGTCTCGGCAGAACTCATCTATGATGACGTCTTCTCCGTCTGGGAGACCATCTGGGCCGCCAAACACGTCTCGTCCGCCCACTATGTCTTGTTCATCGCGCTGGCTCTGGTGGAGGTCTACCGAGACATCATCTTGGAGAACAACATGGATTTCACAGACATCATCAAGTTCTTCAATGGTACCCACATACCAGGATCTCATCTCAGGGGTCCTTCCTGGGGCCAAGGGAGGGATAGAGAGTCTCTGAGATTGATGCGCAGCGAGGGGGATGCAGGGGTTTCTGCACTCTTCTTGTGGCTATTTCCAAATGGATGCATTGACATCTTGTAATGCTGAGGATGTGTTTTTCTCAGGGATCTGGCAGGAGGAGCCTGGGTGTTGAAATCAAGCTCAGGGTCAGACCCTGGCTCTGCCACTAAGCAGCTGTGCCCACAGACAAGTCACTTCCCCTCTCTCTGAACACCATCCTCATCTGTGAAATGGGGTAACGGTGTCTGCTTCCAAGGGTTGATGTGCATAGGAAAAGCAGACACAGGAAGGCAATTGAAGTGGCATGAAAAAGGCACAGCCTTTAAAATCAGACAGATGTGGATTCTGATCCCAGTTCTGCCACTCAGAAGCTGTGTGATCTTGGGCAAGTGACTTCACGTCTCTGGGCTTCAGATTCCTTGGGGATTAAATGTTGCTAACAACAGCACCCACACAGAGATGTTGGGAGGGTTAAATGAGATAACATGAACCAAACCCATCACGTGGTACCCGGCCCATTTGAAGGATCCCATAGCTGGAAACTATTGCTACTGTTATTGCTATTTAAAAAGTTTTAAAAACTAAAGAAGGTTTTGGGGAAAAGCAAAAGAAGAAAAAAGCCACCTGTGACCTCACCCTATTTTAAATTAAAAATAATTTTTTCCATCCAATCTTTTCCACATTCGTGTATATTTTTATGTTGTTACCATCATAGCATCCAGCTGTATTTAGAGTTTTTTTCCAACCTTATATTTTAAAAACTGTCTTCCATATAATCATTTTTTAAGACTACAGAACATGCCTCAAGTGTCTATCCCTAACTTCCTGAACCATCCCCTATCAGTGGGCATCTAAGTGTAGAGGTTCTCAAACTGTTTCAGTTCATGGCACCCCAGGTGTCTGTAAAATTTTCATGGCATCCCAGGCCAAAAGGTCCATTCAGTAAGTAGCTAGGTCCAACCACTTAATAAGTATTTATATCTTAACAATTGAGTTAAATAGCAAATTTGCCTGCTATTTAATCTCAAAACCAATTTACTCGAGAATAGCCAAAAGAATTGCAATTTGGGATGTGCAAGCTGTGGCACACCGTAGGCAAATCCGGAAAACAAAGCAGGGGAGCTGCTTTTATAGGAAAAAGGGGGAGTGGGCGGGGCTGTTCCAGAGGAAAATCCATTGGGGGAAAGTAGCAGTTCAGGGCGGCAATGCTTCTCATTGGCTGGGCTGTGACCTTTCTCATTGGCTGAGCTGCAGCATTTCTCATTGGCTGAGCTGTGGCATTTCTCATTGGCTGAGCTGTGGCGTTTCTCATTGGGGGAGCTGTGGCCTTTCTCATTGGCTGAGCTGTGGCGTTTCTCATTGGCTGAGCAGTGGC
>NC_060281.1:82520074-82535662 GCF_021613505.1 Equus quagga
TTGGCTGAGCTGTGGCGTTTCTCATTGGCTGAGCAGTGGCGTTTCTCATTGGCTGAGCTGCAGCATTGCTCATTGGCTGGGCTGTTTCCAGGTGGGGAGAGAAATCTTCCTTCCTAGCAAAGTAGTTTTACTTTTTGTCCGAGATGGGAGGGAAGGTCTCTTCCTGTTTGGTATAATTGACAATATGTGATAGGGTGTGAGAGCTCCCCCTATAGGCCTTCCGACTCCAATTTAATTGTTTTCTTTTATTAATTTCCACAGTAGCCATTTGAAAAACTAAAACACATAAGTCAAAAGAAAATAGTATTTTTATTTCATTTTTAAATAAGTACGATTACTAATGGGAAGTGTGCCCTGTTGAACAGTGCACAGCTTCTCAAACCTTGGATCAGTTTGGATACCACCACCTTCATTTCCTGTTCCACGGTGATTTTCACGTGGTACTTGCTTTTGGTCACAGCATTTGCTTGCTGAAAACCTAGCTTTGCAAAGACATAAAGTCACTGACAGGAATTAGTGCCCTTTGCGAACTCGCTCATGCTGGCAATTTATGTGGTGCTCAGCAGATGTGGAGTATTATCGTGTTTCCCTCAAAATTTCTGTGAGCTCCAGTGGCATTCTGGGGTACCTTGCACCCAGTTTGGGAACCATGGTCTTAGTGCCTTCTTTCCCTACTAAATGATGTCTTTATGATAAATGTCTGGGTTTAGGATTATTTGGCTTTGAAGATCTAATTACTTTGTGTGGCTCTTGATAAAATTATTATTTTTGCTTTTTCCCCTCTCTTCCCCTCTCCTGTTGCTTCCTTCTTTTCATCCTATTAAGCAGCTACTATGTGCCTGGCATTGCTTTCTTTTTCTTTCTTTTTTTGGGGGAAGATTAGCCCTGAGCTAACATCTGCTGCCAATCCTCCTCTTCTTGCTGAGGAAGACTGGCCCTGAGCTAACATCCGTGCCCGTCTTCCTCCACTTTCTATGTGGGACGCCTGCTACAGCATCACTTGCCAAGCAGTGCCATGTCCACACCTAGGATCCGAACCAGCGAATCCCGGGCCGCTGAAGCGGAACATGCATACTTAACCACTGCGCCACCAGGCCGGCCCCTGGCATTGCTTTCTGAAAAGGTTCCCAGTCATTGTGTTTGCAGGAAAGGGAGGGAAGACCTAATGTTTTGCTTGATCTCACAGTTGCCTTGTGAAGTAGGTACTGTTATGGTTCCCATTTTACAGATGAGGAAAGTTAGGCCCAGAGGTGCAGGCCTCTCCCAAGGTCTCTGCTTCCAGAGCCGTCCTGGGGATGATGCCAGACAATGCCGATGGGGATGTCCCAAGGTGGGACACAGAAGGAGACTCATGAGCTGTCACCTTCTGCTCTTTCAGAAATGGCCGAGCGACACAACACCAAGCAGATCCTGAAGCTGGCCCGGGACCTCGTGTACAAGGTGCAGACTCTGATTGAGAACAAGTGAGGGCCCCCTCGCCCAGGCGGTGTCAGCGGGGCCACCACCCGCCCATCCTGCCCACTTTCCCTCCCAGCCACCCCAGGAGTGAGGTCCTGGCGTTTGTTCCTGAGCGTGGACTTCTGTGCAGAAAGAAGCTGCCCTGACTTTGGCCGCTGGCCAGGTGGAGGTCGAGGGGTTGCCCCTTCGGTTCAGCCTTACGTTTTCCTGTTTGACCAAAGATCGCCCGAGTCTGGATGCCTCCCCTGCGGGAGGTGGGGGTTGTTGGTGGACAAAGGAAACATCCTCGTTCGTGGTCTCCAGAGTGGTCTCCTCTCCCTTCTCCTCATCCCTCCAAACGGTCCTGTCACATGAGACTTGGGGCGGGGATTGTCCTGGAAATCGGTGTGGGAGAGGTCTGTGGGGCTACCTCTGTACTCTGAAAGGGGCCTTCGGAGATGTTCCAGAACATGGCTGGAAGATTCGCTTGGAGCAGGGTTTATGCACCTCAGCACTACTGACACTTGGGTCAGGTAACTCTTTTTTGAGCGGGGCTGTCCTGTGCGTCACAAGATGTCGAGCAGCAGCCCTGGCCTCCACCCACTAGATGCCAGCACATCCCCCGACCCTAGTTTTGACAACCCAGAATGTCTCCCAACATTGCCAAACGTCCCTGTTTGAGAACCGCTGGCTCCGAGAGGGGGTTCAAACATCTCCCTTGCTGCACTTTCTTTATACCTAAGCCGCCTGTGTCCTGAGCCTTCCTCCCATAGAGAAGGCACAGAGGCCCGCACACCTCTCTCTTAGGGTCCAGCATTCTGTCTGTTGTATTCTCTCATTTTTTTCCTCCTCCACCTGACCATAGGAGAAACTTCTTTTCTTCTTTTCAAGAAAGCTGTCTCCTTGCAAGGATGATGGAACTTGAGAAATGTCTCTAAGCATGAGATCCTCTCTTCTGGGTCCTGCCCAGAGCCCCCGGGGCAGGGCAGAGTCCACATCCCGCTCCTCCCTTCCTAGGGAAGACCTCGCCTCTCCTTCCGCACGTTGGGGCTGGTGCTCCAGGAGCTTGGAACGTGTGTGTTGGTGACAGCCACTTGGTCAGGGAGGCTGGCTTTCCCTAAGTGCCCATGCTTACTCAGGACAAAGGAGGAAAAGGAAGATAGAGGTCAGCCAGGGGCGAGGGTGGTGTGGGTTTTCCTCGAGAAACATCTGCTGGTGAACTGGCACCAGGGTCACGGCTAGGTCCGGAAACGGTCCCCTCCGTGTCTTCACAAAAAGGGTCCCCAATCCTCAGACAGACCCTGAGTCTGCAGAGGGGGGTGTGTCAGCCCCCTGCTCCTGCTCGGGACGGGGAGAAATGCCCGCCCCGCGTCCTTGCAAAGCTCTTCCCTCAGTCTCAGCACTTTCTGCCGCATGTGACCACCCAGCTTCCACCGAGCGGGGCCTCTTTGGCGGGATGGACGAAGCCAAGGTGGCCCCTGCTTGGGAAGAGCGCTCCATGAGAGCGCATCCCCTCGCCCTGGTCCCCCAGCTTCCCAAGACGGGAAAATTGTGCAAAAGACCCTCCTGAGAAGAGTCTCTCTTGCCACTCAGCTGTTCATGCCGGGGACATTATTTTAGCAAGACCCAGGTCCTAGACCTTCCGGTTCTTATTTATTTTTTCGACAGACTAGTCACAAAGTACAGCACAAGATTCCTTCCGCGCCTTCTCCCGTGGTGTTCCAGAGAGCGTCTGTGGGTGTGATTTGGAATAACTCGTATTTATTTGGCTTCCTGTGCTCAGTCGGGTCTCCGTCCGTTGTGTGCGTCCTTGTGTCCCGGAATCGAATGCGTAGGCGTTGTTCTGTCTGTGGGGTGCCCTCTTTTTCTCGGTGTTGCCAACATATCTCGTGATTGTTTACTAAAGAGTTGTGTCTATATAGAGAGAAAAAAATATATCAACAGAGAAATGTGTGAATCTGGGTTATTTTTTGTTTCTGTGTTGGGGGGATTTTTTTTAATCTGAAAGAAAGAAATGTTCGCTTCTGAGGGCTGTGTCTCCCAGCTGTACCCCACTGACCCTCCCCCGGATGGGGACGATTGTTGTGATGGCTGCCTGGTCTTTCCCTAGAAAGCTCAAGAGAGGAGAACCACTTCTCATTCCTTTTTTCAGTTAGCTGTTACCACGCATAATGCTGCGTAACAAACCACCACAAAACTTAGTGGCTTCAAACAGCCACTTATTTAGCTGCTCTGTAGTCACTTAATCCATTTATTTAGCTTGAGACTCTCTGGATCAGCCGTATGGGCTTAGTTCAGCTGGGAGGTTCTTCTGGTCTCATCCAGGCTCCTTCGTGTGTCCGTGGTCAGCTGATAGCCAGCTGGGCAACTCAGCTTCTGACAGTTGGCTGACTGTTGGCTGGGGCACTGGGGGAAACTGGGCCATGCTGGGCTAGCTCAGGCTTGTTTCCGGGGCCACGATGGCAGTGTCCAAGCAAGCAGCAGTGTGCAAGGCCTCTTGAGGCCCAGGCTGGGAGCTGGCATGAAGTCCTTTCTGCCCTGTTCGGTTGGTCAGAGTAAGTCACACGGCTGAGCTCAGATTCAAAGGATGGGGAAACAGACTCCCTGCTTGATGGGAGGTTTTGAAAAGTGACATTGAAAAGCGATGTGGATTCAGGCAAGAAATAATTGAAGCCATTTTTGGTAACTGTCTACCATGAACCCCAAGGTCCATGTACGGGCGGGGTCCCCAGATGGTCAGCCATTGGACTGCGAGTGTATCTCTAGGTTGACACCTCACTGATCCCCGCTGTGGGACGGCTCGCCTCTCACCCGGAGTCTTTCCATAGACCCCGGCTGTCCCTCAACATCCAGGGTTCCCACTCACGGCTGCCATGTTCTGCATCATAGTCACCGGGCAACGGGCACCTGTCGTGGATCGCCAACCCCTGCAGCCTCTGACGTCGGGCTGAGGGAAACTTCCGGTTTTCTGCTGCAGAAGCAAAGCTTGATTTAATTGAATGAGCACCCATCAAAACTTCAGGTTTTATATCAAAAATGTTAGCTTCCCACTAAGCCAGCAAGTGGAGGAGGAGTTTGCAGGTGGCCTTGGTGGCCTGGGTGAGCCCGGTCACCACGTTCTCGGATGATTTCCAGCAGAGGTGAGTCTGAAGCCACACGACAGTGGGCATTTGGGGGTTTGACTTTGGCCGACCCAGACGGGGGGGGCGTCTCTCAGTGGGAAGGGGGGCTCCTCCCTGGAGGAAGCTCCTGAGAGCAAAGACGAGTCCTGATGTTCTGACCGTCCTTTGGAGCCACCAGTCTCTCCTCCAACTCCAGCCATAGCTTGGTACACGTGGCTGTCCTCCTGGGGGCTGCTATTGGGGGCAGCCACCTGGCCCCGCCAGGCCTGTTGTGTATGCAATGCCAGCTTGCCTGTTCTGTGTGCTCAAATGCCTGGTTCTATGCACTATTGACTTACAGTAATGGATGATATATTTTATGGGAAAAAAATCCTAAGGGAGTATTTCTGCTTTTGTAAAGGCTTTCCTAAACACGTGCGTTTGCACTTCGCACAGATGTGAAAAGATGCATCTTGGATCGCTAGGCACGTTTTCATGACTCAGTGCGGGGATGGAAAAGTGGTCCTTGTTTCCGTGCATCTGGAACACACAGTTGTCACTGTGGACTCCTCCTCCCCCCTGCATTTTCTGTGTCCAGGTTTCTGCCTGAATCCCACTGTCCCAGTTCAGAACCAGACTGCACGTGAAGGCCATTCTGGCTGCTCCACCGCGTCTCTTCCAGACCACCCTCCATTTTCTTTTCATCTAGAGCTTTCCCTACGGCTTGTAGGAGAAGCCGTGGGGCAATCAAGAAGCTCTTCTCATGCAAAGAGTTTGGGACACCCTACCGTCCCATTTCAGAGGGGCCGGCAGCTGTTTCTGCCATCTTGTTTCCTCTTCCTTCTTCCCCTTCCCGCCTTCTCTCCCAGGCCTGAACAGTGGGAGGAAGCCATTTAGATTTCCTTCCTTTTCAACAGATGCTCTTAAGTTTGGGTGACATCAGACCCCTTGACCAGTGAGCCTTCTCCCCAGGTTTTATGACAGCATCTCCCTTGACAAGCTCAAGTCACCTGCAGTCCACCTTTATGACTGTGACAATATCTGTGCACCATCTGTACGATTATATCTTTAATGGTTTTCTTTAAATCAAGGCACTTTTTGAACTTCAAACTTATGGAAAGCCAGTGTCATTTGCATAAACAGAAGATAATTGTAAAAAATAAATATGATTATTCTACCCAAATACTATTTCCTGCCAAAGGCTCTGAGCCGGAAGCCTGCTCTCTCATTGTTAAGAAGAGATGTTACAAGGGTTTGAGAGGCGTTAAAGTCATGTTAGCACCGAACGAGCCTTTCTTCTCGGAGGCCTTAAAGGAGAATTGAAAAGGGAATGAGTTTCTCATTGCACGAATTAAAATCATGTCTTATATCTCTGTCTACCTGTTTTGGGGGCAATGATTTAGGATCCTAGATCTGCCATTTCTTGGCTGTGTGGCCTTGGGCAAGTGACTTTACCTCTCTGAGCCTTCGTGTTCACGTCTGTGCACTGGGGATAATAATGCCGCCCTTGGTTGTGGATTCAGTCCCGGCCCCCCTCTTTCACTGGGACCCTCTGCTCCTCAGCATCACTGGGGATTGAACCCCTGGCTGGGACCTCAGCTTCCCTGAGCTCCCACCATCTACCTTGCTCAGGTTTACAGGTGAGTCTTTGAAACCCTAGAGAAGATGCTCCTGGAGGAGAGCTCGGGAAGGGGCGAGCTCCGAGCCCTCTTGGCTGTGACGGAGCGACGCTGGATTACACGTGGGGAGGCCGTCAGTTCCCAGCAGGCGTGAAACCCACGCTGACTCTGCAGTTTGCGTCTGAGTCTGCTGAGTCAGGAAAGGGCTCCCGGGTCCCTGTAGGTGTGGCTTTTAAGCCCTGGGGCTCGTGGAGAGCTCGAGCCCAGGACAGGTATAGACTCCAGAGGAGCACGATTTGATCCTTTTGGAAGTGCCAGCTTGCCAGCCCGTTGCTAAGTCCACCCCAGCAGAATTCAAATGACACACAGGACCATGCAGTTCCCTGGGGACTTTCCATTACCCTGGGACGTTGAGCGGGATTCCTCCAGCGTCCTCCTGGGTTTCTTTATTCGGCCTGTGGGCACAGTGATTTCCAGCCTCTGTGGGAGGAGGGCTCCTTGCACACACTGGACGCCTTTTGTTCTGATGGAGAGAAAATAAGACGGGGAGATCCCTCTGTGTCTTGTCAAATAAAGACAGAGTCTTCTGTAAATGATGCTGCTTTACGGGCTGCAGAATCGCTCCCTTTGGCTTTGCTGAAACAGTTCAAAGAGAAACTCAAGGACGTCGGGGGCCATTATGAGGTTATGACCGGGAGGAGCCGAGCTCAAGTGGGTGACGTGCGGCTGAGTCTGGACTTCTACTTGGTGGCATCCGCTTGTGCTTTCTGCGCTGGCGTGCTGCTGGGGCTTAAGGAATCCCCTCCACGAGGCTGACTGGCATCGAAGTGCTTCTGCTGACACTTGACACGTGACCTCTGAGTCCATCTGAACACCATGTGGTGGCGTGCTAGGTTTTCTATTTCTCGATTCCATTATTTTATTACTTTACAGAAATGGTGTCAAGTTGTCCTTCTTGTTCTTTCTGAAAGATGAATGCGCGCTGTGTTCTCTGTGGTCCATGTGTTTTCAGAATAATAGGGTCACTCCTGGGGGTTGTTAACAGACATTCTTGGTTGGACAATTAAAGCCAAAAGAGTTTGATCAAGATGAGCCGGGTAGGGGCAGAGGGAGCAAATCTGGGTCTTATTTTTCCTCCACCATAAAGTCTCACAGACCTGGGTTCAAATTCCAGCTCTGCTGCTGACTGGCTGTGCAGCCTTGGGCAAGTGACTTTACATCTCTGAGTCTCAGTTTTCACTTCTATGAAATGGGGATAATAAAGCTTCCCTTAAAGAGAGGCTTGGGTATCAAAGGGTTTTGCCTGCCCAGCATCCTTCCCCATTCTAGTACCAGCACCTTCTCCCATCTTCTGGGGAACCATATTTCCTACATTATAACTATGACCTTCTAGGGGGACTGCAGACATGCCTCTCCCCCCAGGGTGGGCACATGACTCAGTCCCAGCCAATCAGATTCCTTCTCTGGGATTTAAAGATACCAACAGAGGAAGGGGAAGTTCACTTTTTCCTTTGGGGCAGCCAAGCTAGGGAGATGACAGCCTGGAGCTGCCTGTGACTGTGTCTTCCACAGGTAGGGGAGCAGGCATGGCTGGATCCAGGTGTTCAGATGACGTCCTTCAAGCTCCACCTCTGTCCCGCTCATGGTTCCACTCTCCTGCACACTGGCTTACACAGGTCCCATGCTCATCTCTAAACCAGTCATTCCAACCAGGCCTGATCAGCTAGAAGGGCTCATTTGTCCATCTTAAAGCCAGCGGTGGCCAGAGAGTTGCTGTGGGTCATTTCCCAAAGGAAAATTAGGATGCTGCTCTGGAGGAAGGGTGATGGGTCATGACAGGCAAAGCAACAGATGGACTCCAGCATCCCCGGCAGAGAGAGGGGCCTGTGCACAGGGGTGGAGGTGTGGAGAGACCTACTGCGGGCTCAGAATTCAGCGTGGCTGGAGAGAGAGGCCCGGGGTGGGGTGGGGCACAAGAAAGAGGCTGAAGAGAGAGGTTGGGGCTGGATCCTGAAGGGTCTCCCGGGCTCCACAGTAACACTGACGTTTGCCCATCAGTGGGAGTATCTGCGTGGCGGCTGAGACAGGTCCTTAACTAAGCCTGTTCCTCCAACCCCACCCCAACGCCAGACAAACTCTTGTCCACAATGGGCACCCGTGACATGTTGGATGGGAAAGTGAGTCATTTTCAAATTCTCCGAGAGAGAAGGAGTCACAAAGCGGGAGGGAAGAGAGAGAAGATGGACATGCACATTAAAAGATACAGTATTTGAGCGACAACCCCAGACTCAGAACTGCCCTGGGCACTGCTCATGAATAGATTTCATTGTCACCTCAGTCCTGGGAGGTAAGGATTATAATTATAATAGCTAAAGGTCATTGGATACTATGTGTCTACCAATATGCTAAGTGCTTTATTTACATACAGCATCCCAAGTTAATTCTCCTAACAACCCTAGGAGGTAGGCATTATTTCACCTCTCATTTTACAGAAGAATACACTGAGGTCCAGAGAGGTGAAGTGGTTTGCCTGAGGTCACACAGCAAGGAAGCAGCAGAATTGAGATTTGAACCTGGGTACATGGTGATTTTATACAACTCCACTGTGGCCTCTTTTTGCTTCTCCTGGGAAATTTTTATTTGCTCATATCTGGCACAAGGATGATTCTCTCAGTGTCACTGGAGAAGAGGATGGTCCTCCCCTGGACCTTGGTCATGTGGGACCACCCGATCACAGGCAGGAGGCTGGCCAGGACTGCATTGAAGATGGCGGTCACGTAGCCCGAGCCCAGCTGGCACTGCCCACCGTGGTACATGGAGGAGGCCCCGCAGGCTTCCTTGGAGAAAGGAGAGGCCAGGCTGATGGGGAAAACCAGCAGGCCCACAATGGTGGCGATGGCTGGAGACAACGGGAAGAAAAACCAGTGTGTCAGTCACGTGGCTAACCTTCCATCCCTGGACTCACTCATCCACCCATCCACTAATCCATTCACTTATTTATTGGTTCATCCACCCTTTTATCCACCCATCACTCAACTAGCCTTCCACCCATCTGTCTACTCACCCATTAATTCAACATATTCTAATCCACTCATTCTCTCTATCCCTCTATCCACCTATCCATTCACTCATCCACCAATCTATCCATCTGCCCACTTAAACACCTGCCACCACCCACCCATCCACCCACCCAACCATCCATCTATCCATCCATCCATCTCTCCATCCACCCATCCATCCATCCACCCACCCATCCATTCATCTATCCACCCATCTATCCATCCACTAATATATCCATCGATCCATCCATTAGTTTATCTGCTCACTTGCCTACCCATTCAGTCATCCATCCATCCACCCACCCAGCCATCCATCCATCCACCCGTCCACCCATCCACCCACCCACCCACCCATCCATCCATCCATCTGCCCACCTACCCATCCATCCTTCCATCCATTCATGCATCCATCTATCCATATTCCAATTTACCCATTTTCCATATCCCTCTATCCATCCATCCATCCATCCACCCACCCACCCATCCATTCATCTATCTACTCATCTATCTATCCACTAATGTATCCATTGATCCATCCATTTGTTCATCCACCCACCCACCCATCCATCTACCCATCCATCCACCCACCCAACCATCTACCCACCCATCCATTACTCTATCCACCCATCTTTCCATCCACTAATATATCCATCGATCCATCCATTAGTTCATCCACTCACTTACCCACACAATCATTCATCCATCCATCCACCCACCCTGCCATCCATCCACCCATCCACCCATCCATCTACCCATCCATCCATTCACCAACCCACCCATCCATCCATGCATTCATTCATTAAACCTGTTAGAGGCGCTGTGGAGGGCACTAAGGGCACTAAGGAAATGAGCCAGCCGCCTCTTCCCCTTAGGCGCTCTCACTGCAGGAGACTCACAGGGCCCCCAGCTCCCCTGCTGCTCTCCAGCCACTCTGGTCTCCTTGCAGGTCCCTGCATGTGCCTTGCTCTCTGGTCTCCATGCCTTTGCCGCTGATGCTCCCATTGCGTGAAATACCCTTCTACGTTTGGCTAACTCCCACTTATACCTCTAGACTCAGCTCAAGTGATGCCTCTTCCAGGAAGCCCTCCTTAACACCCTCCCCACACTGAATCAGGTACCTCCTGGAGTTTTTCCTGGCACCCTGTGCTCATCCCTGTTGTGTCTAACATCCACTGAGTCACAACAGCTTGAGGCAGCCCACCCCTACTAGACACTGCAAGCCTAGAACAAGGACCATATCTCCAGCCACTGGCTCAACAAATATTTAGTGAGCATCCGTTGTGTGCAAAGCACTGTGCTGGGTGCTGAGGATATCAAGGCAGGTGTGTCCTCGCCCTCGTGGAGCTGACATTGCAGTGGCTTGAGATGGACAATAACCCATCAGGCAGGTCAGATATTTCAGGTGAGTAAGTGCTGTGGCAGGTAGAAAGCAAGGTGAGAGGAAGGCGAACTCAAGGAGAGGGATGCTCCCTCCCCTCAAGGTCATGGAAGACCTCACCGGGGCAGTGACAGTGAGGGAGCAAGACACTTGAGGATCTGCGAGAGAGAATTCCAGGTGCCGGAACGAGCTTGGCGTCTATGGGCAGCAGAGAGCAAGCCGGTGTGCCTGGAGCACACTGAGCCTGGCTAGGGGGAAGAGATGAGGCCCGTGAGGGAACAAGGGCTTAATTGGGCGGAGCCTCATCGGCCACGGCAAGGAGGTCAAATTTACTCTGAGTGTGACATGAAGTCATGGGAGGGTGGATGAGCCAGTCTGAGTGGCATGATCTGATTTCGGTTATAACAAGACCCGTTTGGCCAGTATGTGGCAAACAGGCTCCAGGGGACAAAGGTGACAGCAGGGGGACAGGTGAGGTGGTTATTGCTCCGATCCAGGTGAGAGATGGTGGAGAGTGAATGGGAGGAGGGTTGCGATCAAGGGCTGGGTTAGACCATCCAGAGCCTATGTGTGAATTAGAGAAAAGCAACCCTTCAGGAAAGATGCAGCCCTGCTGTTTCCCAGCTTAGCAAGTGTAGCATAGGCGAGATTTCAGCATCTGAGCCCTCAGCTGGGCACCCTTGTGCAGTGCACAACCTGCCCAACTGTGTATGGTGGTCCCAATAAAGATGATGCAAAGTGGATAGGTGAGAGAGAAAAAAAGGAGGACAGACTATTAGGACTGGGTCTAGCTAAGGGCCAGAGAGGCGCTGCTAAGGATGCCATTCCCTCCCCTCTCCCATTTCTGGCTTGCTAAAGGACCAGGAATAGTCTACCATCCTAGGGTTTATCTCTGCGATTCAACATGGGAGGCCAGACACTGCTCACAGCTTTGCTCATTCACTCAGCCACCCACCCACCCATCCATCCATCCATCCATCCATCCATCCACCCATCCCTCCATCCATCCATTCATTCATCCATCCATCCATCCATCTACCCATCCATCCATCCATCCATTCATCCATTCATTCATCCATCCATCCATCCACCCATCCATCCATCCATCCATCCATCCACCCATCCATCCATCCATCCATCCATCCATCCATCCATTCATTCATTCATTCATTCTGCAAACGTCTCTGGAAAGCTTGCTATGCAACAGTGGATTTACCTGCTGCTGCCTCCACCCCCAGAGTTGGGCCACTACCCCACCTTGGGCACAGCCCTCTGGGGACCAGGACCCAGGACAGGAGGAGAATTGCATTGAAGGCCAACAGGAGCCAGCCTCCAAGGAGCGTTGCAGCCGAGACCTGCCAGGAAGAGAGAGCAGGCAGGGGGCTGACTGCGGTGGGGCAGGCGGAGGCCCCTTCTGCTTGTTGAACAGCAACCGAGTCTTTGAAACCCCCGAGGTCTGTGCTCTTGTTATCCCTGTGGTGAAGCCAGAATTAAGGTCTAGATCTACAGTCACCATAACCAGCCTTTATTGAGCACCTCCTATATGGCAGGTTCACCAGGAGAGGGACCTTTGTAATGATCACTTTTGAAGGCTGTATAATCTTCCTAAGAGGTGCTGGACCGAGAGTCCTGACCCGTTGTCCCCATTGTTGAACTTGGTAATGTGCCTCATAACAGAGACTTCCAACAGCTTAGCTGTGGTTTTCTAGCCTAGTAATGCTTAGAGGGTGGCCAGGTAGGTGTGTGCAGGTTGTACACTGCACAACTGTAGGAGCTACATTGGGATCATCATAGATTTGCATATTGATGATAGTACTTTTCCAGCAGATGGCAGTATAGTGTCCTGAAGAAGGGGCACTTTTTCCTAATTTGTACAAAGGTATTGTATGGGCTGGCAGCTTTCAGATTCATCCTGGGTGTTTGCTAAAATGCAGATAGCCAGACCCCACCCGACACTGACAGAGTCAGAGGCTCAGGCCTGGGGGCTGGGAGGTGGGGTAGGACCAGAA
Organism: Equus quagga; assembly: GCF_021613505.1. NCBI lineage: Eukaryota > Metazoa > Chordata > Mammalia > Perissodactyla > Equidae > Equus > Equus quagga. The sequence goes on from NC_060281.1 coordinate 82,532,678, forward strand.
CTTGGCATTGTTTTGCTGTGGTGGGTTGGGTAGTGCCCCCAAGGCCCCGGTGAGTTATGAGCCCAGAACTCACCTTCCAGGCAAAGTCAGGAATGTCGTCCAGGGACCTGAAGATCCCACAGCTCTGGTTCCAGCTGTTACCCTGAGGCCAGGAGCAGTAGGTGAGGATGCCGAAGGAGAAGGTGGGGGTCTGGAACCAGGCAGGGGAGATGAGGCTGAGGGCCGAGATGCAGGCCAGGGAGAGCCCCAGAGCCACCCACATGCTGCCCACCATCAGGGAGGGTCAGGGACCTAGGGGTCAAAGGGCAAGATTAGTGCTGGAAACTGCCAGGAAAGAGAGAAACGGGCCGGTGAAGGTGCCCCCAGCCCAGATCTGGTCCTGTGTTCAGACCCCAGGCCATCAGCCTCCCTTCCGCCTAGTGATGCAATGGGAGACCCGAATAAGTAGGGTGGGGAGAGGGTTTGCCCCAACAAGTTCCGGAAGTAGAAACCCCAAACCCTGGAATAAATGTCAGTGCTTAAACAGACCTTCGAGCACTCCCGTTCCGCCCGGCACATCGTCATCACTGGGCCGTGCAAGGCCCCTCTCATCATTCATTCATTCATTCATTCATTCATTCATTCTCTCAGCCCATCAAGCCTTACACTATCCCAAAGGTCTGCCTCTACCCAGAGTGGGGGCCTTTTTCTAAATCACACACAGAGGTGACCGTTTGGATGATTCAACGTGCATCTTTTTGCTTGGAGGTATTTTTGCAACATCGATGCGGTTCAGTATGTGTGTGTGTCGCATTTATGTAAGTGGCGTAGTCTTGTGTGCTGGGTGCGTTCTGCCTCCTCCCACTTCGGGCACTAAACATCATGTTTCCAGGGTGGATCCACGTTGCTGTGTGCCCCACTTTTGCGTCTGTGTTGGTTTGAGTGCCCTAAAGGCGGATCCTGAGATGAGGACTTGGGTGCAAGTCCTTTGATGGGGAGAAGGAGGTGGGGTGAAAAGAGAAGGCCGCCAGTTAAGAGGGTGCTATGAAGCCAGCTGTCCCCGGGGGCACCTGGGGCTTTACTGCCCTGGGGAGCTCCGAGAGATGGGTGACAGACAGCACCTCCCGAGAGCTGAAGGGGTGTGGTCTTTGCACACCAGCTCCTGCCGGCCATTGGTCGAGGGCTGCCCGCGGCAGTGGTGGCAGCCATGTGTGGTGGCAAATAGGCTCCCACAGGCAGAGAAAATCCACAGGCAATAAGACGCAGGGCTGGCAGATGGAAGCCCACCGACGGGCAGAGACACAAGGACGAGGGATAATGAGCAGGATCCTGGCCGAAACTGCCACAGCGTCGCTTCCAACTGCTGTGTGGTATTCCGTGGCATGCGCCCCCTCCAAGATGGGGGGGGCCTCCTGCTCCCTCTACCACAAGTAGCTCGGCCGTGAACATGCGTGTGCATGGACTTCTGCAAGCATTTGTTGGGGCTGTACATGTTGAAACGCACCTGCTGACTCAGGTGGCTGCGCCATCCCACATTCTCTCCTCCAGAGCTGGAAGGTTCCTAGGGACCCACATGCCCAAACATAAGACTCTTAATCTCAACCTCCTCCCACTTTTCAGATGGGAAAGTTGAGGCCCAGAGAGGGCAGCAGACTGCCCCAGGCCGATCCTGGAAGCCAGTGTGGGTGAGCGAGTGGCGGGTTTCTAATACTAACAGCACGGCGGTCCACACACTGTCGTATGCTGGGTAATTAACACTCATCACACTATTCACGTGCTTAGTGACTCCTCAGCCACAAGCCCAGAGAAGTGGAGTGAGCTCATCTTCGATGACTGGGGGAGAACACGCTCTTGGCCTGTGTGTCTGCCGGGCTGCACGAGAATCCAGCAAGGTGGGTGCCATGACCTCCTGTTTTACAAAGAAGGACACTGAGGCTCAGAGAAGAGTGGGCGACTCAGCCCAAGGATCCAGTTAGAGGGGTGGGCTGGGGAGTCACCCAGGCCTGGTGACCTGGCAACTCTCCTTTCCTTTCCACCTGCTGTGGGCCAGGCACTATTCTAGGTGACGTCTTGGAGGAGTGAAGAGACTTGCCCAGGGTTAGAGCTAAGATGTGGGTACCAGTACTCGAACCCAGAGCTGTCTGTACTTAAACCCGCGTTCTCAACCACGCTACATTCCCATCTCCTTCCCTGCTTTCATTCAGCCCCGAGCTCCAGTCTCCCCGCTGCCTTCCTCTCTCCAGCTCTGGGCTTTCTTCTGAGGCAGGGCTGTGTATCTGTCTGTCTCTGCTCCGGGGCGGCTGCTCCCCCCATGTGGCCTAGAAGGCTCCTCTGGCCTGGCGGTGTCATCTCCCTCATACTTCATTCCAGAGAATTTCATTTCTCCTGCCCTGAGAACAGCTCCAGCATGTCTATGAATCTCTAGGTCCAAACTAATGTCCTGACCATTTCCAGCCCAATTAAATGCTTTCACTCTGGGGAGGCATACAGGCTTTGAGGCCAGAGAAGTTCGATCTCTGGCTGTCATATTTATTGGCTGTGTGACCTTAGGCAAGTCACTTACCCTCTCTGAGCCTCAGTTCCTTCATAGGTTAAACAAGCCTTATACTTGGAAAGATTAAATGATAAAATATATAGAAGGTGCTTTGTGGAGTTCCCTGCACACAGTAGGTACTCAATAAATGATGATGGCAGTGGTGATTATGATGGTGATGGTGGTAGAGATGATGATGGTAGGATGATGATGGTGGTGTGAAGATGGTAGTGGTGGTGATGATGGTGGTGGCGCTGGTGGTGGTGGTGATGATGATGATGATGGTGACCATGATGGTGGTGGTGATGATGATGGTGGTGACAATGATGGTGGTAATGATAATGGTGGTGGTGATGGTGGTGACAATGATGGTGGTAATGATAATGGTGGTGATAACGGTGGTGGTAGTGATGGTGGTGGTGATGGTGGTGGTGACAATGATGGTGGTAATGATAATGGTGGTGATGATAATG